>NW_027040730.1:1745000-1808096 GCF_037179485.1 Ochlerotatus camptorhynchus | reverse complement strand
CTTTTACACTAACAATAACACTAGCATTAACAACAATAACATATCCTCTCTAACACCACTGAAACAAGATGTTGTGCCGCTATTGATGGACGATGGAAATGAAACTACGGAAATCATGGATGACACCAGTTGCTCTATAGTTATTGACGAAAATATCAAAATATTGAAGCAATCAGTTGGAAATCACGTTCTACGACGGCAGGACCGTGTGCCGGCCAAAAATCGATTCTCAGCCGGTGACGCCGACAAGCTTGAAAAAGGCTTGAAAAATCTTCCATCCTCGCGTTCACTTGGTGGTAGCTGAGAAAAGGTCTAGTGAAAAGCTTAAATATAAGACATCTTACAAAATGAGCAAATGGTTGATGTTTGATGAAATTGAAGTATTCTGGAGTAGATGACTATTTAGAAAACATTCTAATTCTGAACAATAAAAGTAGCGTATTTGTGTATTTTTACAACCAATGGCTTTGTACTTTGTTTACATATCACAGGAATGAGTTTGCTGAACTAAAAAATTAAATACATTAAGGAAAATACATGATTTTTTACCTTTTAGCTTTCCACAAAATTCTTTAAATAGCAAAAAATAGTTCACTCGTTAACTTAACATAAAATAAACATAGTCTGAACTTCCATAAAACTGATTTTGCTGCTTTGAGTCACTCATTGGCCCAGGCGAATTGTCAGTTGCTTGACTCGCGCTCCTCCATTGATGAAGCCGTGAACTAATTGAGAAGGTTCATAACCGATTGTGTTCCTCTAAGGAGACCTCCTCCTAAACCTGTATGTTCCAATGCTCGTTTACGGCACTTGAAGCGTTTGTGATTGAAGGCCCTACGCACTGTAATACCAACAATCAATACGAAACTAACGATTTTAAATTGGCTCACCACTTTAGTAGCCTATTGGTCCCAAGCAAACGATTAACGTACCCTATTCTAGTTGAAATTCTATTACTACACTATGTTTGTTTTGATTCGCTATGAAAGTTTGACAGATAACATCAGGGGTGTGTGGATTCATGCAGAACATGCAGGGGTGAGTGAAATAGCTTGGGACTGCTTGGGACCGTTGTTCTGGTACTGAGTGAGCCAAAAATAATAATGATTTTCTTCGGGACCCAGTGGTCTTCGAGGGGGGCGACACATCTAAATCTCAAATTTAGATGGTCAACAAATCTCACACTAGCGAATCAATCTTCGAACAATCTTCTTTCATTTGTCGCATCTACTTGCATCGCTCATCAATTTTTTGCAGGAAATCTTCAGAATCGTCATCAATCTTCTTTCTTTCTACTCAGCGTGCGCGCAGCTAGCCACAGCAAAACACAATCTTTTTTGCATCGTACATAGAGTCGTCCCCCTCGGTGGTCTTAGAGTTACCTCTATGGTAATACCCTTAATCAATTCAAGCTAATATTTTCTGCAGCAACTAATCAATATCAAATGTAGGTGTACACCTAAATTCTCTACCATCACTGCTTCTGAAGACAAAAAGGAATGAAGATGGGCTACCGCCCGGTTGAAATTCATCTTGACGACTGTATTGCCAGCTTCTGGCTGAGCATTTCATTAATGTTTTCAATGATTCAACGGTTTCGTTGGTACAAGTTGGTGAAGCAATCAGAGACACACCCAGAGATATGTTTAACCTTGATATCTCCACGTTGGACCTCATTAAATCTGCTATACAGAAGCTGACATTTTCGAAAGCTGCTGGTCCTGACGGAATTCCTTCACGCATAGTGAAGAGATGTTCTGCAGAGCTTCCCATCCCGCTTTCGAAGCTGTTCAATATTTACATAGTTCAGGGAAAATTTCCAACCCGTTGAAAATCTTCGTTTATGTTCCCGATCAACAAGAAAGGAGTTAAGTGAGAAGTGCCTGTTCTAAAGTCTGCGAGATCACCATCAACGACGCATTATTTACTAGCTGTAGAAACTACATTTCTCCTGACCAACATGGCTTTCACCCGAAACGATCAGTCTCAAATCTGAACAAACCTTGCCCTTTTTATTTCCTTATGCCTTCGGAATATGGAGATGGAAGCGCTGGTAGACGTTGTATACACGGATCTCAAGGCTGCTTTTGACCGGGTGTGCCACGCTATATTACTTGCTTTGCTTGAGAAGCTCGGTGTCTCTCCAGGTTTGATCCATTGGCTTACATCGTATCTTACCAATCGAGAACTCTGTGTAAAAATCGGATCAGACCAATCGAGCTACTTCACAAACAATTCAGGTGTCCATCAAGACAGCAACCTGGGGCCATTGCCAGTTACTATTCACATTAACGAGGTTGGATTGATCGTTCTATACAGACGATATCAAGATTTACATGATTGTGCTATCACTTTTCATAGGAATCTAAAATCAATTTGAGAAAGGTGGGGCAAAAATTAGTTTTAAGGTTTTCGACGCCTGTGCAAAATAAAACTCATTGTTTTGACATTTGTTTGGCAGGTCTTTTTGAGCCAGACTTCATTCAAAAACTCACAAAATTAGAGGTGTTGTCGAAGAATTATAGGAAAAATTTGTTTTGGGATTATAAAATATAACATTTGTACCAACTTTGGGAGCGCACGCTCCCAAGAAAGAACAAAAAAATTCAATATTGATGGGGTAATTTTATTTCAGGGCATGATTTCGTTTTTCTTGAAGATGATTTTAGGAGTATCAGACTTTTGAGACTTAATCATCCATTCTGGTAGACGATCTCTTTTTTTTTTCTTTTCTTTTCGTTATTAAAGAGACTTTCAGCCTTGGGCTGGTTCGTCTCTGGCTGAGACGATCTCTTAAATGCATACAGAATAGCCATTGCTTAAGCTCCCGTTTTCCAGTCAGTTAACTGACCTTAGCTAACCTTATATTGTGGAAACTCTCTATGCGGCAGGGGAACTATGCCATTAGCGCGACATAGGCGCCTATTCATGGGTGACGAGGCACTTGGTGACATTACAGCGAGCTTGGCGATTGTTATAGCATTTTTGAGTGAACTACCAGACATTCCCTTTAAATCGACCCGCTGTGTCAATTTGTCAATAATGCAAGACACTTTGGACGGGGTTGCTGGCTTGTTTGGTCCTCTGTTCGGATATACAAGTGGCAAGCCTTCCCCTTCACGGATCGCTCCAAAAATTGCTGCCTGCTCCACAGATGATCCACAAATGAAAGTTTTGGGCTGCCAGTCTTCTACCTTATTGACGAACTGCAAATATATAATAAACAAAATTGTTGTGCATGAAAAATATGACAATGGACAATGCTCGAGGAGCACTAGGAGTTTTCGAACGACGCGTGCTTAGGACCATCTTTGGCAGGGTACAGTGGGTGCAAAAAGTATTCGTCTAGCCTGCATATTTCTTAGAAATGGGTTTGTTTTCAGTGTTTAGGGGACAAGGAAAAACATTAGTGTTGACATATAGTAGAAAATGAACCAATAAATCTTAATTATTAAAAATTAATAACGGAAGTCTATTCTTGGTGACAAGAGAACGATTACTGAATAATTCTTACTGTTTTGTATGCTCAAAAAGTATTCGTCCACATTAAGAGTATTCGTTGCATTGAAATGTAAAACTGTCAATACCTCTTTTAACGCGTTTTGTAGTACTTCGGCGTAGAGTGCTAAATGACAGGATACTGCGTATTGTTATTTTGAAAGCTATCTGAGGAAGGTATAGTCACTGTAGTAGAAAAGCTAGCAACATGGGTCGGAAAGGAAAGGAGTCGACCCAGAGCGAACGGAGACTTATTCTGCGTCTTCATAACGAGTGCAAGTCAGCGTACGTGATATCCAGGCTTATAGGTAGACCCCGTTCGACCGTTCAATCGATTATTGATCGCTTCTGCACAACAAAAACCTTCCAAAATAAACCACGGAGCGGTCGTCCTCGGACGTTGACCGACAAGGACGAGCGATTTATTGTAAGGGAAATCAAGAAAAATCCTAAAACTAGTGCACCCAAGCTTGCTAGTGAGTTAGAACGAAGAGGAATCAAGGTATGTACCAGTACAGTTTGAAATACCTGCAAAAAATATGGGTACCATGGCCGAGTAGCTCGCAAGAAATTTTGGGTGAATGAAGCAAATCGTAAGAAACGACTTGATTTTGCCAAGGAACACCGTTTGAAGGATGAAGTTTTTTGGAATCGTGTCATATTTTCGGATGAAAGCAAATATAACATATTTGGTTCAGATGGCCAAATAAAAATGTTGAGATGCAGCCTCAGAACCTTGTTCCAACTGTGAAACATGGTGGAGGTTCTGTTATGGTGTGGGGGTGTATGAGTGCTGCAGGTTTGGGAAAATTACATTTTATTGAAGGTATTATGGATCATAAGAAATATATATCAGCATTTTGAAAGAACATTTGAATGCCAGTGCTGAACAATTGGGCTTACAAGGAACCTACATCTTTCAACAGGACAATGATCCAAAGCACACAGCTCATAATACTAAGCTGTGGCTGCTATATAATACTCCAAAACAACTTAAAACGCCCCCACAGAGCCCAGACATCAACCCAATTGAACATCTTTGGAAGATACTGGATGATGAAATCAGGAAAAGGCATATTTCAAATAAAAATGAATTGAAACAAGCTTTGAAAGAAGAATGGGATAAAATTCCATCCTCCGTCACAACCAATTTGGTCAGATCTATGCCGCGAAGGTTGCAAGCAGTTATAGATTCAAAGGGAAACCCAACCAAGTATTAATATTTATTTTTTGCTTTTATTCTCAAGACTGCATTGAATAAAAACGTATGTAGACGAATACTTTATGCGCTAGACTGCCAGTTAAATATAATTATATATTTCTTGTGTTATCGAAAAGCGATGTGTTTCTGTTGATTTTAAATAAAACAGATTTTTGAAATAATTTTCTATCAGATTTGATCACTAGTTTTATTTGTTTTGCACCTAACATGATTTTAAAAGCCATTTTGTAAAAAGCATGCAGCTAGACGAATACTTATTGCACCCACTGTATATGAAAATGGTGTATGGAGGAGAAGAATGAACGACGAACTGGCGTAACTTTATGGCGAACCCAATATCCAGAAAGTCGCTAAAGGTCGAAGGGTATAATGGGCGGGACACGTTGTAAGAATGTCGGACAACAATCCCGCAAAAATGGTTTTTTCCTCAAATCCGGCCGGTACAAGACGCAGAGAAGCACAGTGTGCTAGGTGGTTAGACCAAGTGGAGCAAGATGTAGGAAGTGTGGGACGCTCGAGAAATTGGAGACAAGCAGCCAGGGACCGAGTTAGTTGGCGCAACTTTGTTATACAGGTCAAATCTTGAAGGACTTCGGACCAGCAAAAGTATCTTATACGTTGGCCAAATTTTTACCCAAACTGCTTAAAAGTTCGAAGAAATAGTTGTTAGATAATACAGAATTCTAAATTGGCATTATTTATGAAAAATTTACATTCGAATTGTACTTTCTTAAATCTCAGTCTTTCCCTGATTGCGAACCACTCTTTGAGTTTTATATAAACTTGTGACCCATCTTGTGTACCATCATAAGGCTTGATGAAACTTATTCCACCCGGAAACATGTTTTTCGGAATTATGGAGTCATTATACGTTATGATGATATTTTGTATTTTTAAGTTACAAGAGGACGTTTCAAAGGATGAGTTTGACGTATGAACCAGTGCATTTAGTTTTCAGAGCGTCACAATCAGCGAATTCTTTAAATCACTTATGGCGGTAAGCTCCAATCGGTATTATCCTCGGATTAAATCCCGATCAAGAATGTCCGGCTGCTTTGATGTCGACATCAGAGTTATTCAACACGATGCTATGCAAACACTTCGCAGATAATCCAAACAGGGACGGTATTAAAAGTTAATCCGAGTTGGAGCTTACCGCCATTATTGCGGCTCTCTGAATCCAATATTGATAGGTTGAAAAAAAAGTGGTTTAAAAATGGAACCTGAATCCAAAATTTCATAAATTTTGGTTCACTTGAACTATGATAAATCAGTGCGATTACATTTGCAAACATCACCATTTTAGTGGCCCTCACCATAGAGCGAACTGTCATTTAATGGATATTAATGTCATCTAATGTCATTTATCGACAATTTAAAACTTGGTTTACAAATCGAGATGAATGTCTATGGGAACGATAAAAATATATTTGTGCTCAGAAAACGAAGCTCGTTCAGATGATGTATAAACATTTGTTTGTTTTTCGAAACTATGCAACCCTATTCCAGGTTTTCCACACGAAACGAAAATTAATGGAATTCCACACATTTTTATTGGCGGATTTCCATGTAAAATTCCACCATTTGTCACTGTCTGCAAACATATTTAATAGCGATTACCTGTGTTGTGCTACTTCCTTCAATGAAACAAATTTTCTTGCATTGCCATGGTCATCTGGGATGAGGCTGGTCCACGGATCATTCGGAATGAGCTCTCCGCACATCATTGAATCAATGTAGATATCAATGTACATAGATGGTGTCATATGCAAAGTGCGAAAAAAGAATGAAGGAAATACGAAAAAGATTAGCTACAAGAAGTGACAGTTTCATCAGATTAGTCACCAAGTCTCCCCCACCACTGCTATCTGCAGCCCTATTACTCCCATCCCACGATTGCAAAAGAGAATAATAAAATTCTTGATTTTATTTAAAGAAATTAATATTTAGAACATTTGAGCTAGAATTCACAATTGTAAATAATATGCCTTACAACGCAAACCAAAAACCTACAGCATCAAGTCTACTATTAAATTTGTTTTGTGTTCAGCTATGTAAGCATATGTATACTTTCTAAAACTTCCAAATTTTTATTAATCTTATGAAGTTTTTAAATTTTGTTCTCGATATTTTCAACCAGTATTTATTCCAAATTAATCGACACGAATAATAATGCAGGGTATATTCTGATATAATCAATGATGATCAGTCTACGGAATCCCCATGAAGACCCGTATTCGGTTTCCCCATCGGGATCCGTATTCGGTTTCCCCATCGGGATCCGTATTCGGTTTCCCCATCGGGATCCGTATTCGATTTCCCCATCGGGATCCGTATTCGGTTTCCCCATCGGGATCCGTATTCGGTTTCCCCATCGGGATCCGTCTACGGAATCCCCATCAAGACCCGTATTCGGTTTCCCCATCAGGATACGTATTCGGTTTCCCCATCGGGATCCGTATTCGGTTTCCCCCTTGAGACCTGTATTCGGTTTCCCCATTGGGACCCGTATTCGGTTCCCCATCGGGATCCGTATTCGGTTTCCCCATCAGGATACGTATTCGGTTTCCCCATTGGGATCCGTATTCGGTTCCCCCATTGGGACCCGTATTCGGTTTCCCCTTAGGGATCCGTATTCGGTTTCCCCATTGGGAGCCGTATTCAGTTTCCCCATCGGGATCCGTCTATGGAACCCGTCATCGGGATCCGTCTAGGGAACCCGTCATCGGAATCCGTCTACAGAACCCATAATCGGGATCCGTCTACGGAACCCGTCATCGCGATCCGTCTATGGAATCCGTCATCGGATTTCCATCGCGGTCCACTTCCACTTTATTTTAGCTTTTAGTAAACACATTCACTAACCTGCAAAGAGATCCGGCTTCAAACTCCCCGCCGGGATCCAGCTTCGGATGAGGCTTTGGACTCCCTACCGGGATCCGGCTTTGGACTGGTGCACTTTCTTAAAAAACATAATTACATTACATTACATTAATTCACATTTACTTACCTGAAAACATGTTTATTCTGTCCTCAAAACAATCTGCTCCAAACGCTGGATTGCGTGGGTGGGATTATCGGCACTGTGAACCATCGTCTGCCCCACCTCCACGTCCTCGCTCGGAGTGAAAACGATCCTAAAGTCATACCAAAAAGAAAAACAAGCAGAATATTCGTTAATTGCATACTAACCTGTCGGGAAATCAACATAAACACGAATTTATAGTTTTCGTCAAGAAAACAGCAAAATTTATGAACCACTTTTCGTACGCACTTGAAACATAGAGGTAACTATAAGATACAGAGAACAGACGTTCAAGCTCGGTCAGAAACTTGTGTAAAATAAGTGGGAACGTCGCCGTTCCGTGGTGTTAGCATCTCCTGATTTTCTCTATAAATTTTCCACTTTCGACCAATTTGGCGCTAGTATCGATAAATTTTCTGTTGAAAATTGCCACTTGGCGCTACTAGCACTTAGTGTCTAGTGTAATTTGTGCAACGCCAGCGCCATCATGTTGTCAAAGTGGGTTTTTAAGTGGGGAAGTCGCCGTTAGTGGCGCTTAAGTCGAATAGGAATCTTTACACAAGTTTTTAGCGAAATTTTGTTCGAGCCTCCATGTCTGTTCTCTGTGGCGCTAGCGTCTCCTGATTTCGTCTATAAATTTTCCACTTTCGGACAATTTATCGCTAGTATCGATAAATTATCTGTTTAAAATAACCACCTGGCGCTACCAGCACTTAGTGTCTAGGGTAAGTTGTGCAACGCCTACGCCATCAGGTTGTCAAAGAGGGTTTTAAAGTGGGGAAGTCACCGTTAGTGGCGCTTACGTCGAATAGGAATCTTTACACAAGTTTTTACAGAAATTTAGTTCGAGCTTCAACGTCTGTTCTCTGTGTCAAAGTGTTGGTAGCGCCAAGTGACAATTTTCAACAGATAATTTATCGATACTAGCGCGAAATTGGTCGAAAGTGATAAATTTATAGAGGAAATCAGAAGATGCTAGCGCCACGTAACAGCGACGTTTCCACTTAACTTTACACAAGTTTCTGACCGAACTTGGACGTCTGTTCTCTGTGTAAAAACGTCATTATCATTCAATGACGTTTATATAAGGTCCGGGCCAACAGGCAGCTTGCCGGTGTTAGTAGTAAAAAGATTGTATACATTGGCGTCTTGCAGTGAAACTTTTCCAAGCTTTCGCCTCCTACATTTCGAAGTGAGAACTACTAGAAGGAGGATAGTTTCCAAATTCTCCAAGTAAAACAGACGATTTTTGGGGCAAATCGGTCCATAAAGAAAAACTAATAATTTCCCATGGAAACTTTTGCTTGAATCGTGTAAGAAAACGTGTTTGAAAACTAATTGTTAATATTTCGGTATGGATCGGAGGGGTTTTCATGGAAAATTATGCATAACAAGTTTGCACCCACAGCGAGAGGTTACCTCCTGCGCAGCTGCATTTTTCGGAAAATGGTGAATATGTGCGATTTCCACTAAGATGAAAGTGGAAATAAAGTTAATTTACTTAGGAAAGGTTGTATCATGCTGGTGGTAATGGAGAATTGGTTGTATAGGACGCCAATATTCAATAAATGTTCATTTTGGCCTTTTTTAAGCAAACATATTGATACTTACAATTTTCGACGGAAAACGCACCGGAACTTGATTTACTCAACACGCACCATACTATAAAATGGTGCTAGATGGTTTTCAAAGTGATAACAAGATGACAAATCATCTTTATTTTGAGTAATTGAGCAATTTACTTCTGTTTACCACAGGCCAGTGACAAGGCCTATACCAACAGCAGCGTTTGACAGTAGGCAGCATGTCCCGGGCCCAAATCATTTATTTTGCTGTGCTGGGCCCGCTGTCACTGTATAACATGTTGCCTACGCGCCTGCCACTGGGTTGGTTTACCATCATATTTTCGATGCAGCATTGATGGAGCCGTGAAATGAAATGAATATATCTTATGAAAGTTCACCTGGAAAAGTCAAAGATGCACATCAGTCTGATCGTAAAAACGGTTTCTTCTTCAATTCGAATGTTATATTGAAAGGATTTCACGTAGGCTTGATGAAAATTATGATTTAATGCTAATTTTCACGAATTTTATATGCAGTCTGTCAACATTATCATCATCATGCAGTGGCGACATCTGCGTTGAGCTTTTGCGGCAATCTTCCAATTGATACTCACAATTTTCGACGGAAAACGCAACGGAACTTGATTTACTCAACACGCACCATACTATAAAATGGTGCTAGATGGTCTTCAAAGTGATAACAAGATGACAAATCATCTTTATTTTGAGTAATTGAGCAATTTACTTCTGTTTACCATCATATTTACGATGCAGCATTGATGGAGCCGTGAAATGAAATGAATATATCTTATGAAAGTTCACCTGGAAAAGTCAAAGATGCACATAAGTCTGATCGTAAAAACATTTTCTTCTTCAATTCGAATGTTATATTGGAAGGATTTCACGTAGGCTTGATGAAAATTATGATTTAATGCTAATTTTCACGAATTTTATATGCAGTCTGTCAACATTATCATCATCATGCAGTGGCGACATCTGCGTTGAGCTTTTGCGGCAATCTTCCAATTGCTGAGCACTCAAATGTCGACGTCACTCTACCATAACCTTTCATACTGAGAACAGTGAGATTTACGTCACTGCCAACAGCTGTTTCGTGTTAAAAGATAAACATTGCAATGAAATTCGAACACCACTAAACATTTGCACATTTCACTAAAACCAATAAGCCTGTTGGCCCGGACCGAGATGGGAAATGGCAGGTGGGCAGGAACTCACGGTCTCCCAGTGTTGGTGAGTTCTTTGCCGTTAATATTCACGAAAAGTTCACTTTTTTGCCATACAGAAATTCAAACCAAAAAATTTTATCTGCGGATTTGGACAATTTTTGACCTGTTTCATACTTCCACTCACTTGCTATAAAAAAATGTTTTTCGGAATTATGTAATCATGAAATATTATAATGCTAATTAGTACTTGTATGTAACAAGAAGAGGTCATGAAGTATGTGTTTGACACATAAAATCTGTCAATATTGCTTTCAGTGCGTCACAATCAGCGATTTTACGACTCGTGAGCGCTCACTCTGAGTGAACGCTCACGAATCATAAGATCGCTGATTGTGACGCGCTCAAAGCGAAATTGGCAGGTTTTATGAGTCAAACACATACTTTACACCCTCTTCCTGTTACTTACAAGTGCAACACAGGATTATATAACATCGAATGATTGCATAATTCCGAAAAATATTTTTTTATAGCAAGTGAGTGGAAGCAACCCTGCCGGAAGGTGTAAGGTGCTGGTAACAAATGCCGTGTCAAACTGATTTCCTACGCAATTAATCAATCTTTGATGTGAATTTCGCTAATAAACACGACGAGCATTTCTTATAGCAAACTTGCCATAACAAAATGGGCATGGTTCATTTTAGTAAACAAATTAACACTTCTTCCGACTGTGTCACCTCTCTTACTCGCCTAGGGCCCGGACCTTGTATAAATGACATTGCTTACACGGTTAGAAAAAAGTACCCAAAATTAAGTTCTTTTCACTCATCTCGGCACTATAGTGCAGGAACCCAAAAGTAGGTAAAGCGGGTCAAAGTAATTTTCATTTACTTGTGTGCAGTTCGTATGTAATTTTCCACACGGTAAGAAAAAAGTACCCAACGGCCAGTTCACTTTTACCTACTTTTGACTAGTTTGTCTCCTTTTCTCCTTCTAATGTTGTCAAAAACGGAGGAGCAAAACCACCCAACAGGGGTACTAAAGTGTGGGAACTCAACGTTGAGTATAATCATATTTACCTACTGTTGGGTACAAATAACTTACTTTTGGTTAAAAAGCCAGTGGAAAATTCCATACGAACTGCACACAAGTAAATGCAAATTACTTTGACCCGCTTTACCTACTTTTGGGTTCCTGCACTATAGTGCCGAGATGAGTGAAAAGAACTTAATTTTGGGTACTTTTTTCTAACCGTGCACTGGCTTTTTAACCAAAAGTAAGTTATTTGTACCCAACAGTAGGTAAATATGATTATACTCAACGTTGAGTTCCCACACTTTAGTACCCCTGTTGGGTGGTTTTGCTCCTCCGTTTTTGACAACATTAGAAGGAGAAAAGGAGACAAACTAGTCATAAGTAGGTAAAAGTGAACTGGCCGTTGGGTATTTTTTTCTTACCGTGTACCATTTTCACCCACTCGCCATCTGTGAGTCAATCGTCACTTTGATTCTTCAATTGACATCGGGATGGAAGAAGGTTAAAAATAAGTTGAATGCGTTTTATCCTCCTGTCAAAGCAAGCCTAAACAATGTAAACAGTGCACAGGGTGGCCAGACCTACCGATTTATCGGTAGTCCTACCGATTTTCGGGGTGCCTACCGATTCACAGACGAAAGGTTCAAAACTACCGATTTTTCACTTTTCCTACCGAGAATCACAGATTTTTAGATTATAAATAGAAAAATTGATTTCGACACGTTTAAAGCAGAAGATCTGAAGGACAGTGTATTGTTCTGGAGCACAGAGTCATCCCCCCCCGCTCACAAAAGTTTCAAGTATCGGGAAAGCCTTATTAAGGCGACCTACCGATAACTACCGATAAAAGTTTTGAGAAGTTACCGATAATGAAAAAAATAATCTGGCCACTCTGACAGTGCATTCAGTCGCAATCGTCGCAATATTTTGTAAATTTAGTAATCAATTGAAGAAGATAAGTGAACGATATCTATTGTTACGTTATTGTGACATCATTTGTTTAGTGCGCATTATTCGAAGAAGTGTGTCCCCGAAGAATGGTTAATTTTACTCCTGTAGAAGTATCTGTAAACGAATGTGTAGACTTGAGCAAAGTGCCATTGAGTGCATTGAATCACCGATCCTATCAATTGCTTTCGGCGTTGCTAAATAAAACCAAAATATTCAAATCGGAAGATGGTTATTATCGTGATTGGCGTGGTCTATTTCAAGTGCTTAAATTGGAACACTACCATAAAGCAGAACTGGACAAGCATATCAATCCAACTAAACGGGTATTAGATCTTTGGCAAGAGTCTCTGCGTGGAGCCAACCTAAAAGAACTGCAACATGTTCTTGGACAAATTGATCGATGGGACATCCTTGATGATAGCAATAAACTGCTTTGTAAGTCTATTCTATTTATTTGTCCAATTTTATTCACTTGTCGTCAAACTGCAATTTATAGGTGAAGATGCTGAAAAGTTCATGGCAAATCAATCGAATGAAGTCAATATAACCGATGCAGCAGATAACAGCACCAGCTTGGTATCGGATGAGGATATTATTACTAAGGATGACACTCGCCATAAGAAACAATCGTACGATGCATTCATCCTGTTTGCCGATGCTGATATCGAATTTGCGACCAAGATTATGGAGCGCATGGAGGAGAGAAAATTGAAGGTTTGTTAATATTATTGAATGAGACAAATATGTCGATGTATAAGAAACAATAGTTTATGGCTATGTGTATAGACTGAATAACAACAATACGAACACTGTAAAAAAAACTTAATATGCAGCAAGGTAATTCATGTTGGCGTATGATTGGCGTGATTGCAAAAATCAAATAAAATATTACATCCTTATAATTTACCCCAAGTTCTGCACTAACACTTGCGCTTTTCACAAACGTCAGAGAAGTCTATTGTATTGTGTAGTTTCAATTTCATTTTATGGTAGGCAAAACAGATTTTATTTACAATATATACTGATCATAACCTTTAAAGTCAAAACTAACTGCAACTGCACAAGCAGTCATTTTTCGCATTACACTTACAAATTTCACAAGTCACAATATTTAGGTTACAACAACTACTTGTTTACTGCGGAGAAGCAAACAACGCCTGAGATTTACAGATTTATAAAGCTCGAATATCTGGAGATTTTAGCTCTGGAAGTGTGATATGAAAAAGGACTCGCTACAAGGAAACACGTCTATTCAGAACAAAATAACGTAATGCAAAAATCCAGGTTTAGGATACCCCCCCCCCCTATTTAGCTTTAATAACGCTTAACAAGAATCCCCCGTAAAATTACGTAACGTAACTAATTCACTTGCCATACCCCTTCTGTTTGTTTCAAGATTGAATAAAAAATCTTAGTTAATGGTTTGAAAAGTTTTTATTATATTATAGATACAAGGGTTGCGTAGATTTATTTATTTAGCCGCATTTTTTTTTGCGTTAGATTTTTTTTTTATTTAGGTTAATCTGTTACGTATCATTTCCCAATAACCCTCCCTTGTATGTCAATAAGGAACCCTAACTCAACCCTAACAAGCTTTATGCACGAAGCCTTAAGGCTGGCGCACAATGCATGGGTTTTTTGACAGATAACCAGAAAACTTATCCATTGTGCGCCGGCCTTTACTCTGATCGATTCTCTGATGGCGTCCCTGTTTGGATGATCAGTAAAATGTTTGCTTAGAGTCGTGTTTATTAAATCTGATGTCGACATCAAAGCAGCCGGTCATTCTTGATCGAGATTTAATCCAACCGGTATTGGAGCTTACCACCATTAGTGACTACCGTGCTTATGAATCTACAGGGAATAATAGGATTTTCCCGTTTGGCTATTTAGTTAGCAGCCAGCCCGGTTCGATACGTAAATCCATTCTAGGAAATTCAATGCACTCACCCTTAGGAGAGTCTCATCCGGGCAACATAACATTGAGCATGTGGTCTTTCGTGTGGAGTGGCGCTTAAGCCACATTTTTTGGTGACTGACAACCCGTTCTAGTTATAAAATATTGCTGAAAAATTCAACATACAGCCAACTGCGAACTATTCGACCCAACGGGATTTTCTCCATAGATTTTCGTATTGCATTCAAATTGATTAATGGCTACAATATCCAAATAAAGCAGCAAACAAACAAAAATGCGAAGAAATTCAAAACTTTCATTTTTTTTCAGCTTTGCGTAAAGGATCGAGATCTTCTGGCTGGCATTAATTTTGAACACGATGCCATTATCAAGCTGATTTCCGAACGATGCCGTAGATTGGTCGTTGTCATTTCAAAAGAGTTTCTGAAAAGTCCATTGCACAATTTTTTCGTCATGTTCGCTCAAGCTTTGCAAATTGAACAAAAGAAGCGAAAGATCATACCGTGCGTCTACGAACGACTGGAACTTCCAGCAAATTTGAAATTTTACTTCATTCTGGACTACAAGCGATCCAATAAATTATATAATTTCTGGGACAAGCTGGAAGATGCAATCAAAGCCCGAACAGATTCTCCAGTGATCGAAAATATGTATGATGTTCTATCAACCTTTTGCATTTTCAAATAGTGCTTAATTTATATTTCTTCTATGTGCAGAAACCAAACGAAAGAAGCAGAAGTGGACAACATTCCAAATATTAAAGTTGATGACATTGAAGAGATATCGCTAGAAGAAACTGATCCGCTTCAAGCTAAAAAAGTACCTAACATAGTCGAGGCAGATACAGCATCTTGCAAGTCGGATTTTGAGCAACCAATTAAAAAATCATTATCATCGTGGGATATAAGCCATGCGTTCAACCGTGTACTGACTAATAAATGCAAGAATTCGTCGTCGAGTACGTCAGAACTCAGATTGAGAATGGATTCTACCGATCAGGAGCTTAAAAAAGCAAAATGGTATACTAAGCTTGGTCTTTCATCTAGCAAATCTAGCTTAGATGGAACTGGAGAAAGGTCGGAGAAGAAAAAGTCCAAATGGTACAAATCTAGTAAAAAGATGGCAACAGCTATGTGATTTTTTAATTTTTGTGCCTTATTTTCAACCTGGTTGAAAAATATATATACTAATTCATAAGTTGTTGTACATACAAGAAATATTAATATATTTTTAAAAATTTCGTGATATCCTTGGTGGTCTAATGGATTTTGTGTAACTGATATCAATAAATATTGTATTTCGGAACTTTCGAGTACTGCAAATCCAAATATATCACACTCCAAAGAATGGCATCTTTCGGTTTTACGTGTCTTTTTTTATTGCTTTAGTTATATACACCTTCGAACCGTATTTTTTCTACAAAAAAAGATTACTTGTACGGAAAGCAAGCTTGCAAATGCTCATTACAGCTAAATTGCTATTTTCCGGATTTATGAAGCTATGAAATATTTTAATGATATAATTAAGGATTAGGATTAAGGAAGATGCAAGAAAAGCAGGTAAAGTGTGTGTATGACACATAAAACCTGTCAATTTAGCTTTCAGAGGGTCACAATAGCGATTAGCTGTAACGATGAGCAACGTGATGAGCGAGCAATCAGCGTTCATTCAATCGCTAGCTGTGACCTACTGAAAG
Organism: Ochlerotatus camptorhynchus; assembly: GCF_037179485.1. NCBI lineage: Eukaryota > Metazoa > Arthropoda > Insecta > Diptera > Culicidae > Ochlerotatus > Ochlerotatus camptorhynchus. The sequence goes on along the minus strand of NW_027040730.1, from coordinate 1,792,003 downwards.
CAAAATTAACAAATTTTATATGTCATACACAAACTTTACCACCTATTCTTGCTTCTTACAAATAAAAATTAGGTACCACTATAGCCTAACCTTTGCAAGCCTGATGGAAAGTAAGGTTAGAACGTGAACGAGAATATGAGTGATAGATATATGCAATTGCTTACCGGTGTGCTCTTGAAATTGCGATGTGTGATTGAAAAATGTACTATACAAGCATTGCTTGTCACAAAATCTTAGACCCCCCCCTCCCCCTTAGAGCGTGACATAATATATGCATCAACCCTAAATTGGTACTTGACCAGTACGGCATGACAGGTCCTGGAATTTGGATCAGCCGGTTTCAGTTGTTGAAAACGGATTTTATCGAACATTATTCCTAATCTTGTTTGGCAGCCACCTTCAATCTTATCGATTCCTCTTGTTCGTTGCGCACATCTTCGTCTTTTCCCAGTCGGATCACTACAAAGAACCATTTTCAGTGGGTCGTTATCCGATATTATTACGATGTACCCAGCCCACCGTAGTCGCCAATCTTTGCATTCGATCTACATTTCTTAACTTACAAACTTTCTGCAATGATACTTATAGCGAATTCGTTTATTATCGGGGTTAACACCAGTTCCAACCCAGTGCGAAACCGAACTTTTTGTCAGTCTGAACCTCAACCTGAGCTAGGTTTTAAAGACAAACGAGCAAACTGACGTTTGTCAGAAAACAAGCAGACCCAATCTTGATACCCGATCCAGGTTGGAACTGAATAATAAACGAATTCGCTATTAATGATTCACTTCTTTTCTACAGTGATTCAACAATTTCCGAGCTAAATCCAATCTTTTCAAAATTGGTTTAAAATTTTTAGAAGTGAGACCAAATCAGTAACGATTCAGGAAATTCCTAACTGAGGTGACACTTTTCAAAGCAGATTCAAAACTGAGTCTGAACTTTTTTTGAAGTGAGTTCAAACTTTCAAATAAGTAATCAATATTTTTTAACTGAGTCTAAACTTTTTTCAAATATATTATATTACCAATATGTTCCACTCTTTCGTTTAGCTGGCGAACCAATTTTTTAGCGATGAAAGCACCTCTGTGGCCAAAAAGGCTACCAATGTATTTGTTTATCGTCACGAGGGGTAAACCAACTGAAAATTTGTTTAATATTTCAAATAAATGTATTTCAGCATATTATTTTATTTGATGACAACAGTGACATGTCAGACAAATTTTAAAGTAATCAACACAATGTAATTATTGAAAATAATGTGACTCTTATTTTTGTAATAAGTTCTATATTCGCACCCCTCGATTGTAATTGAATGATTGTTGCTGACCTTTTTCAACGCTAGATGGTGCGTGAAGCAATATTTTGTGGGTCGCCATTGCCATGTTTGGAAAAGGCATGAATGGATCATATTGTTAATATGATATATTTGCTTTTTTGTTATGTTATTCAATCCTGTTTAAAGTTGTCAAAACTTTCCTGAAGTGATTCAACATATTCCAAATCCAATCTTTAAAGAATTGGTTTCGCATTTTTTGAAGTGAGGCAACATTAGCTGATTAATCCTTTTCCTAATTGATTCAACTTTTTCCGAACTGAAACCAAACTAGTCAGAACGGGTTTGATATTTCCCTAAGTGAGCTCCAGATTTTTGTTAACTGCTTTGGCTTTTGGCAAGGACACAATCTTGCTTAGTGAAAGTGTAGAAAGTTTTCCGAAGTGAACCGACAATTTTTTTAGCATAAATTTTCCAAATGGTGTCCAACCTTTTCTGAAGTGGTTCAAAACCTTCCTTAGGGAGTCCAAACTTGGACCTTCGTGTGTTCATACCTGATGGTAGATTTTTTTTTAAAGCAAGCACAATTGTTGAGAATAATGGGTTTACATCCACAAAAGTACGTATTTTTATAGAAATTTGGGTTTCTTGATCAGCCAAGTTGGAAAAGTGTAGCCTTGAAATTTCCACTTTACAATGAACTATGTTTGTATTCTTTGCATCACAGCCGGCGTTTCTTATCGGTCGAGCATGAAGCAATTGATTCCCTAAGCTCATATGGATTTCGCTTCTGACAAAATAATGAAAATTTACTTTTTTAGGGAAAATATTCTTGTGGCCTTAAAGATTAGAGATTCTCTGCCTGAACGTCAAGCAGTACAGTTGTTCGAAAGTTTCTAGTTTGTTCCAAACATTCGCAGTTTAATCATAGAGGGAACTCTAAGACAAGTAGGTCCCGAAGAAACGTGCCTAAATTGTTTGGCTCAGCTCTGGTACTATCTTCAGTCCCAAGCTAATCGATTTACCCCTTGAAACATAGGAAAATCCACTAACCCCTCATTTTATCTGTCAAACTTTCATAGCGAATCAAAACAAACATTGTGTAGTACTAGATTTTCGACTAGAATGGGGTACGTTAATCGATTTGCTTGGGACCAATAGGCTAGTCAAGTAGTGAGCCAATTTAAAATCGTTAGTTTCGTATTGATTGTTGGTTTAATTGCGTCGTCAGTAGTGTCGGTCGCTTCGGGCGATGGGAAGACAGCGCTCCCGGAGCAGGTTCCTAGAGAAAGTGAAGATGAGTATCAGCGGTGAGGGTAGCTTGAGTGTACCTATTTTGAAAAGGTACGCTACTCTTCCCACCGATGTTGGGAATACCACCTCAGCCACGGTGAAGCGAACTTAGAAGAGGAAGAAAAATCAGGGCCAGTCCGATGGTGCGAGTGGACGGGACGATGCCACCGCGACGAACTCAGCATCATCGGTGATTTCGGCCACCGTGACGAACGTTAGCGTCATCGGTGATTTCGGCGACGCCATCGACAACGAAACTTCTGCCAGCACGAGTGCGGCAAAAATGAAGCTTCCTCCACTGGTGGTGAAGAAAGAGCCACTCAACACGCTAATTGGCGGTTTCATATTGCTGGGCGTCACAGCTGAGTTTAAGCTCGGCAGGATTGACACCAAGGTGATGCTCCGTACGAAAGTGGAGTACGTGGTGGCCGTGCAATACTTGAAGGATTCCAAGGCGGAATTCTTCACGCATGACATCCCCGGTGAGAAGCCCTTCAAGGTAGTCATCAGGGGTTTACCAAACTTCGACCCCAAGATGGTCGAAGCCGAAATCAAGGACCGGTACAAGCTGGTTCCAAGCGCTGCATTCTGGATGACAAGGAGAGACGAAAATGTGAAGACGTACCCGGATTGTCTTTTTCTGCTGCACTTTCAGAAAGGGACGGTGACGCTCAATGCGCTGCAAGCCATCCGCTCGATCTACTCCATCATCGTACGGTGGGAACCATGCCGTGGCAGCCATCGTGACGTAACGCAGTGCCAGTGGTACCTCAATTTTGGACACGGTACCCGCAACTGCAACATCAAGCCACGCTACAGCAACTGCGCTCACGAACATGCCACTTCTGACTGCCCTCCGGATGGAGCCGTGGCGTTAAAATGCGCCAACTGTGGTGATGCACATCAAGGTTCCGACAGACAGTGCTCCAACCGCGAGAACTTCAAACGCATCCGGAAACAGGTGGCAAGTAACAATCAACCAAGAAGGACAAAACCCCAGCATTCAGGACAGAGGATTTCCCACCTCTTCGTGCTCCCCAGCAAATGCAAGCAAATTCGCGGGTGCAACCCGCCCCCTCAATATGCTTCCGGTGATTCTGCTGGACAAAGATCATCCCTGGATTCTGGAGACAATCACCAGCGCTAAACAACAACTCCGATCTGTTCTCAGCAGATGAACTGATGGAAAATGTTCTTCGTAAGTGCCGCAATAAGCCCGGGCAGTCCTTAGTAAGTTCATCATCCAGTATGGCGTCTAAACTGCTACTGTGTTACCTGACTTATAACAAATATACGTTGTATACGAGTACCCCGAATACAACGTATAACTCGTCTAATTTTGCATAGCATTTGCAATGTAAAATTAGACGAACTATACGTTGTATTCGGGGTACTCGTATACAACGTATATACGTTATAAGTTAGGTAACACAGTAACTATCATCACCTGGAATGCTTGCTCTATAAGAGCAAAAAAGATTGAGCTTGCCGACTTCCTCCGCACATATAGCATCGACGTGGGCCGATCTAACCATATAAAGTCCGGCGACAGTTTCTGGTTACCTAACCATGATGACGATCAGCTCATAATCACCCCTCAGGATAAAGCAAATGCGATTGGTGAGCATATTGCCAAATCGCACTTGCTTGGCTCCAACATTCAAAGTCCGGAGGACAAAATCACAGTGGAACAGATTTGCTCAGCACTGAAATGCACCAAAAAAATGAAGTCTTCGACGGAATATTCAACTGGCTGGCTGCTGTCTTCAACAGATGCTTGCAACTGCACTACGTATATGGAAGACAGCGAAAATCATACCTATCCGCAAACCCGGGAAGGATCTAACGCTATCTCCTTTCAGCGCTGAGCAAATTGTTCGGGAAACTTATTCTCAATCGTTTGCTCAAGTTTGTCGAGGAGCACAACATTCTCCTACCGGAACAGTTCGGGTTCAGGAAGGGGCACTCCACAAATCATCAGCTAGTACGGGTAATTAATAACATCCGAAGTAACAAGGCTCCCAAATAACCAAAAGTTGCGAATTCAACGATTAAAATCACTTCCATGTTCCATAAAGTTCAAATAAAGTTCCGACCGAACCTTCAAGTTCCATAAAGTTCCGACAGAACTTTCAAGTTCCATTAAGTTCAAATAAAGTTCCGACAGAACTTTCAAGCCACATGAAGCAATCCGCACAAGTCTTTATTAGTAACAAAATTTAATGCACGTAAATATGAAATGATCAGTGGCCCGAATAAATCATAACTCATATATATGCCGTGCATCAACATTCTATCCAAACATAAAAAAAATAATTTAAGAGTAATTTCCTGGATTCGAACCCGTGTATTTGGCATGCGATCTACGATTGCTAACCACTGCGCCACATGTGTGTTGGAATAAAATGCGGGCAAACACCAATTTAAAATTCATCAAGGTGTTGTGTTTCATATTCAAGTCAGTCAGCTGGCACTGAAAACTCCAACAGTAGGCGGGACAACAGCTCACTTTAATATATCTCAGATGACGTAGCGGTTCGTGCTGGGGCTCGCATGCAGAAGGACTGGGTTTATTTCTTCAGCTCTAATTCTACAACTAAATCATCTTGAATCTGATAAATCTTCTTCTTCTTCTTCGCATTTCAAGCTTATTGCATATCGCATATTAGCTTATTGCGTGCTCTCAACTTAGTGTTCTAGAGACACTTCCACAGTTATTAATTGAAAGCTTTCGATGCCTGTACCATTTTTGCATTAGTATAATTGTGTGGCAAGTCCAAACATACTTCTATGCCCAGGGAAGTCGAGAAATTTTCCAACCCGAAAAATTCCTAGACCGGACCGGGAATCGAACCCAGCCACCTCCAGCATGGTCTTGCTTTATAGCTGCGCCTTTACCGACTGAGCTAAGGGAGGCCCTTGATAAATCAATGCACATTAATGCCTGCCTTTAGAAATAACTTTCATAAAAGTGCGAACTAAATATAGAATTGAGTAGAGGACAAAAATCTTTTTTAATTTATTTTCTAAAAGTTCCGTTCAAGTTCCACCAGAAGCTGCTTAGAATGCTCTACAATTATGGTACCGGAACTTTCAAGTTCTTATAACGACATAAAAATGAGGTTGCTTAGAATTCTATAGACCACCTTCAACCAAGCTGCTTAAGCCACAAATAGCCTTTTATCAGAACTTTTGGTTACTTGGGCTGTTTCCAAGTCCACAGTCATGGCATTTTTAGACGTTGAGAAAGCGTTTGACAATGGGCTTGTATACACGCTTTGTAACTTCAACTTTCCTTGTTAGAATCACCCGTAACTACCTTCAGCAAAGTTCATTCAGGGTATCGTTGAATGGCTGACTTTCAAACACGTTTTCCATCCCAGCAGGATGCATTTACACTTCTGACATTCCTCCCCGGTTGCGTGTTTTTCCTGTTCGCAGATGATAGGGTAGGAAGCCTTGCGAATTAACAAATAAGCTTCAACGATTTTTTTTCCTTGATTTGTGTGCTGAGCACCAATGCTACCGACGCCAACAAGGCAACTCCCACACCTGGACCCTACCTATCGACCCATCAACTCATGAACCGGGGACCAACGGCTGTACTTCCCGTGATCAGAGATGTCATGCCTCAGAACATCTCAGCGGTGCTGACTGGGATTGAACCCAGGCCTGCTGGGGTGAGAGGTAACTACACTTACCACTACACCACCGGCGCCGCTGGGTCAACTATGTTGGAAGTGACAAGTGGACAACATCGACATGAATCCGATCAACTTTGTTCATTTGTCAACTTGTCACTCCCAACATGGTTTACCCATTTTTTGGGTAGGTTCAGTTTTGACCGATCTGGGTGGATTCTATCCAAATTTGGGGAGTTTTAAAGTAGCGTATGTATTGTTTCATTATGTCCAACACCTACTGTGTTACCTGACTTATAACGAATATACGTTGTATACGAGTACCCCGAATACCACGTGTGACTCGTCTAATTTTGCATAGCATTTGCAATGTAAAATTAGACGAACTATACGTTGTATTCGGGTACTCGTATACAACGTATATTCGTTATAAGTCAGGTAACACAGAAGTAGCATTACAGTCCATTAAACCACTTGAACAGTATTTGAGAGACTTGAGACCTCCCTTTCCCAAACCACATACTAAACAATCTTCCAGCCCCTTTTCGTGGTAGGTTACGGGATGCAAGATCTACCGATCGATTCCATGCGATGAAGGCAAGAATGACAACTGTATCAAAACCGAATACTTCATCATTTCTCAATAGTGATGGAGTAATATGACATGTACTAAACTAAGGACACGGGTATACTGCAATAGGTCAAATTACTGGTCGCAGTCTCTGAACCACTAACTGTAAATGTAAACAGATCGTTTTTTTGCTAACCTGGTTAAAATGTTAAAATGTTTAGATAAATCCACCAGCTCAAACCTTTGTAGGGGTAAGAGGTGGGACCATCATCATCATCATAAACAGAGGGAAAAAACATTCATACATATTAATAAAACATTGTATGAACCGTGAACATTTATCAACCCCCCTCCGTTTTTGACATTAACACATATTATACAACCCCTTAGCAATAGCCAAATTTGACATTCAAGCAGAACATTGTGGCTTGAGTTTGTGCCCGAAAGTATGACCAAACTCGACGTTAAAACCTACGCGAAGGCCAAACATCTACCTGAGCAAAAGTTTCACTCGGCCACTGGAGATGTTCCTGCTAAATTAAAATATGTGTTGCCTATGCATTGATTAATTGAGAATTGAATAATTTATTTTACTTTACATCGCCATAAAATCAAGAAATATATAAAGATAAATAAATGAATTGGGGGCGAACTCGGCGTAGTTAACACCCATACCTCTCACGCCAAAGTTACGAGTTCAAATCTATCCCCCGGATCTAACCCAAGAGTGTTAAAGTGACTAAAGTAAAATAAAAAATTTATTCTCGAAAAAGCTTATCGCAATCTCATATACTCACCTGGTGAAATTTTTATGAAGTTCACTTACTTCTCGGAACTAAAATCAAGAAAAGAGGTAAAAATGAAACATCGTAGTTTTAATTTAAACAACCTGTGTTATAATTTTATTTTAAACTTTTCTTAAGCGATTAAGTTTATTTATTTTAAATAATTTATACATAATATAACAGAAATATTCTATACAAAACATTAGGTTGTATTTTTTGTTAAATATATTTTCATATATTTTTTGCATATTTTCATTCTCCACTTGTCGTTTGAACAAATTTTTCTTATTCCTTTTCTTCTTTTGTCTATTCGTCGATTTTGCTCTTTTTGTTCTATTTTTTTTTGTTGAATTATATTCAAAACCCGTTTATTTAGTTTTATTTTCTCATTTTACTTGAATAATAGGTTAATAATTCTAGATATTAAATGAATTCGACCTTAATCAATGTTTCACTTTTTGTTGGCTAATTTCAATCGATAACCGTACATCATTTTTGATCGCCTTAGGTATTTCCCACTTCCTTCCTCGTTACTATTTATTTTAAAAAAATATTTACCGATATCGTTAGTATTATAAGTTTAGTTTTTTTGCATTTTATTTAATTTGAAGGATTGTCGGCCCTTCGCTATGATGTTTTGTTCGTTTTATGCTTATGATTTGACGTTGTTTTTTTAATGTTCATAAAACATGCGCACATTTCGTTTTTGTAGTGATTTTGTTAGTATTTTGTTTCACTAATTTTCTTTTAGGGCTTAGGGCAGTGTCAGATATTTATTTAAACTTATACTCGTTTGATTTTTCATGGCTACGATAACATTTTCAATTGTGTCACGTTGTGCTGGTGACCTCATGACCATCCATTGTAGTGGCATAACGTGCGCGAGATCTATATTTTGCCATTGTCGTATAGGGAACGGGTTTGAACATTATTTGATTGATCGAACAAACATCATTCGTAGCTGATTGCTGATGTTTGTGATTTGCTCTCCACGACGATTGCTGTGGTTACTTAGTAAAAGTGGAAGGTCGTTTTGTGTAGGAAGTGTTTCATCGGGACATCTTGCTTTGCTTGAAAAGCGACAGTTGAACACAACATCAGTGCAGACGGGATTTCATAAATCGAATAATTTTCGTTTCAGTGTCGTCGTTTGGAGTAGTCTCCAAGTATTTTTTGATGATTGATACATTGGTTTCCATTTTCACTGTTATTCTATTTTGGTTTTCTTTTCATCTATGTTTCCTTCACTAGCGTCTCTGAGAAACAGTTAAAAACTATTGGTTTCTAATGTTACTTATTTTTAGTTTTAGTCTGTGTTACTATCCTTCGATTACAAAAAATAGATGAAGTAGTAACTTGACATACAAATAAACAAATCATTCTTTCGTAGAAATATGTGTACAAAATATATAGGTTTCAGTTGCAGTATATGTCATATGATCGTTTCTTTAGAGCTTTCCTTTAGCAAAATTATAGCGGTTTTTCTTTCTTTCATTATGATTGTTTAGGTTAAACAAATGGCAAATGTTCAACAATACGAGACGATCAACCAATAAAATAATAAATATTTCACAGTCATATTACTTCGCGATTACATCGGACAACAAATCTGTGCACGAATTCACTCATGAGTTAGTACAAGGAAGCAGGGATTCCTTTGTGTGCTATTAGAAAGAGCTTCTTTTGTAGGAGATTCTTTCTCATGTTTCTTTTGTTTGTATAAAATAATTCAATTCTCTTACTGTTAAGTACATTTCTCATTTATTTCACAAATTCATTTTAAAATTTTCCTTGCTTTGTTCTATGTACGTGGATTAACAAAGTAACGCATCCATTCATGGTTTCATTACACTTTTGGTTTTGATTATAATATATTTATCTGTTTTACCTACTGCTCTCGCTTGTCGAGTAATCTCTTTCTTTTTTCGTTTGTTTCCTAAAAATACATTGCCGACGCATGTCTAAATGAACAGTTCCGCTAGTGCATTTATTGGTTGTTTAATTGCTCTGAATGATTGTTGTTCAATAAAAATTCATCAAATCAATCGTTTGAAACACAGAAAACTTGTCCAACATAGTTTTGAAGAAACGGCTATCGTCGTAGGATTTTTGTTCTTAACTTTCCGATTTGAGCATGGTTGACTGTGAATATTCTTGTTGTAAAATCCTAGCTCTATTCTCAGTTTGTGCTAGAGCACTGCAACACGAAACACATGCAGGAAAAATAAAGGGCAAGGATGAATCCGGACTAGATTTTGATATAATCACTGATTGTTTTGTGCTTAAACACGCTGTTAAATCATTTTTTTTTTATCTCGGTTGCAAATTTGATGCCGTGCTTCGAAAAATATGTTCCCGATACGATATACCAATTTAAGTAGGTACACAAAGTTTTGTTTTGTTTTGGTTTTTTTTTATTAAACGGTTCTACCTTCATTTTGGCACATTGATTTGGCGTGCATATGGAGTAAGTCATGCTTTTCTTTGGCAACCATTTTTATTTCTTGATTTCGACTTGGGTTTTACGATTTCTTTCAATGGATTCAAATGAACACAGACTTTTTCCGATCTAGAACTAATCAATAAAGAGTTTACACGATTTGCTCGCTAGTATCCGTTTACTCACATAATTTCACTTTAGAAAAAAAAGTTACTCTGCGTTATCAGTTTGTTTACATGGCGGTAACTGATAAACCTTCCAACAGTAGTTAATTCGCAACTGTGAAGTATAATTTCCTCCTTTGAGAAATAAAACTCCGGTATCAACACGTTAGTATTCTCTCATCACTAGGATTGACAGTCATCCCTTGTCGAATGCGGCATGCTTATGTTATGTTTTTCTGGTCAACATGGAATATATAATTGAAAAACGCGAAACTTTTCAAAAATTGTATCCAGGCCTGGGGGTGATGCACATATTATGCCACGCTCTAAGAGGGGAGGGGAGGGGTTATGATTTTGTGACAAGCAATGCATTAGGTATAGGAAAATCGTCACGAAAGGGGGGAGGGGGGTTAATTTTTCCTCAATTTAGCGTGATAAATGGATCGTCCCTTGCTTCCATTCACACATTATTTTTCGAAATTATGGAATCATTGGATGCTATGTTATTCTGTACTTGTAAGCTACAAAAAGTGATTGAAAAGTATGTGTTTGACACATAAAACCTGTCAATTTCGCTTTCAGAGAGTCACAATCAGCGATTTTATTAATTCGCTGACTGTGAATCTCTGAATGGGAAATCGACAGCTGTCATGTTTCAATCATACAATTTTCAACTACCTCTTTTAACGTACTAGTAAAAATATCATTATAACATCTAATGATTCCATAATTTCACCCCTGGGTTTATCACAGTACTTGCACCTTATCACAACACGTGCTATGCAAAATCACGTATTGGGACAGCCGAAGACTGCTGAAGATGAAAATGTTGTTTTTAAGCAATCCTGAATAATGATTTTTTTCCATTTCGCTGAAGTTTAGATCAACGTGAAGAATCAATTAATTTTTTTCTCGAATAAAATATTCACGAAAGCATGCTTGATCAACGCGGAACCAATTATTCGCGTTCAACAAGGGCTGTGTGACTGTACTGTGTATGTGCTAATCTGTACCGATTTTGTCTATGTTGGCTAGTTAGGTACAGCACAGGTAGGTAAGTATCATTTCAATTCATACGTGTAGCCGAGATGACGCTCGCGTGTATTTGTGTGTGAATATGGGAATGTGAAAAGTTTTACAGTGTGTGTCTGTCTGCCTTAGCAACTGTGATTGTGATTGTGCATGTGTATCTGTATGTGTGACTAGTAAAATGCACACAATATTTATAGCTAAGAGACCATCTAATGTTAAACGGATGATTTTGTGATGATTTGTTTTCAATAGACTTGTTGTTAGTTTGTTGGTTGTTGCTCTTGTTGTTGTTACGTACCTTCTACTAGCGGATTATATAGTTTTTGTGTGTCTACGTATGCGTTAAAACGTCTCTAGGGATTTTCACCGGTAGTAGTGTTAGTGCCAGAATAAGTGTGAGTTTTTTATGCTTGTTGTTTGTCCACTATTTAAGTTATAGATGGTGCGAGATTAGACCATTATGTGTGATTTGCTTATTTCAGAGTGACACAAGTAACACAAACAACGAAGAAAACTTGGAAAGGAAATTATTGCATAGGTACTTTACCTTTCAGTTTCCATCGTGATTTGTGTTTACTCTGTGGTTCAATCACTACGTCTGCCCACATCCACACACATACACACCTACACATACAAATATACACACGTACATGCAGGAATCCATACGTATACACAGCTATATGTGCAAGTGTACAAATACATTGACTTATCCGGTAATCATTTGATACATAACTATAGTTTCATTTTCACTTTTTCTTTTGTTCTTAGTAAAAAGTTGATCATTTCTACAGAAATGACGTATTTAAATACATAATTTATTAATAATATAATATATATTATTATTTTGTTTTGATTTAAATTCTAGTTTTGGCGATACGACTGCGAATTTACGTTTTTATCTGGTTTTGCTTTTTTTTTCTTTTCAGGTTACATTATTTCGGTAATTACAGCGTTACTATTTTACCATTATTATTGATTACAAGGTTTTGCCCCGTTATTGTAATTCGTGGCAATCGTATCCCACATTTTGTTTTACCTACTAACTCTATCATGAAATTAGACACGACTGATGCCTAAGGTATGCATTACTGTTTGCTTCTTAAAATTTTGTCCACATTTTGTCCTCACTTTGAATTTCGAACTTTCGTTTCTTCTTTGTCTTGTCACTGTATGCCGGTGCAGTTTTGTCGACTCATGTTTCGACTTGCCTGTTGCATTGGATTGATTTCTATTAATTGCTTCATTTTTATGTAACGGTTACAATGATGTGCGTTTCCATTTTTTTTTCTTTTAGGTTTAAGATATCTTGTTATTTATTTGCAATAACCTTCACAAATTAAATTAGTTATTTTTATACGATTTTTCTTGTTTTAATGGCAGCTTTTGTGTTTTTCGAGAGTGGCTTTCGAGTTCCGGTTCCATTTCACAGTTCCACACGCGGCTCGAAATGGCACTGATTGTGGCATCACACGCCCTAACAATTCTCCGGATTCACACCCTTACCACACACGCATGATTTTGTCAACCATAATGTGCGCATACTGCTAACAGTTTCGTGTTCTCTAAATTAACTTCTGCTTTTTTTGCATTCCGAACCAACTTGATTTATTGTGTGCAGTTCACTACCGCCACTGCAAACTTTTTTTTCGTTCTTATAACCGATCTTCATCCTCTTCTTCGACATCTTCACCATTTTCTTCGTTTTCTTCTTTGTAACCAGGATGTTCCGATATTGCATAGTAATTACCATTATATATAACACCTAACTCACGTAACGCATCACCACGAATCGTTGCTTTGATAGTCCAGTTGTAGCAATCGTCAGACTCACTCTCGCGATCCAACCGCTCTACGTCTAGGATTTTGGAACTTAGTCGTTCGAGGATGATTCCAATATCTTTAATGCTAAGATGTCGCTTCTGATCCACCGACAGCTGATCGATTAGTAGCAGAAACTTTTCCGACGTGATAGTTTCATCTTCCATGACGGTATTTTCTGTTTCACTTTCGGAACTGTCCCGCTCGGGGCCAATGTCAAGGAAGCGCACGTGTCCTTTAGAAGCCGACGTCCGTCGAGAGTCCGAAAGGCTACTAGGTGGCGGTTGAGGGCTGACGGAGCCATCCTGAATGGGGGATGTGGCCACGTTTTTATGAACCGCAATCTTTCGTCCTTCTTCGTGCAGTGCACAACAGTGGAAGTCACATTCGGTTGCTCCAGGACTACCAGCTCTAGTAGGTGTGTGGGCATGATGCGCACATTCAGGAGTGTGAATATGCACAGCTCCCACAGCACTATCAAAGGAACCACCCTGTTTCGATAGTCGTCTCGCTGAATGGTAGATGGCTGACTGTGGGTCATCGTGATTGATTACCGTTATCTGTGGACTAGGGTATCGTTGTTGACTGGATACCGAACTTTTGTCCAGGGAGTTTTGAGTCGATAAGCTTTTCTTCGAAGGTGAAAATTTTTCTGAACTAGGACCATTACTCAGTACTCCTCCACCACCACTACTGCTGCCACCTTGACCTCCTCCTTGACCACCTTGTCGTTGATCCCAATGCAAAACAACGGTGACACGTCCCTTGTTATCCATAATCTTCCAAGATGGTGTTTCATCCTGCAGTTCCAAGGCATGTATAGTCTCGCAGACGATTTTAGGTATGGCAGATATCGCTACGAAAAGAAGCAAAATGAAAAGTGTTTATAGGTAATAGAAAATGTTACATTTTTGAATACCGTAAGTGACAAAGTTACTGAGTAATTGAAACAATGATAAAAAATATAATATATAAAAATATTATAGTCTGTTTTAGTTTTTCAATATAGCTTATCATTAACATTTTCAATTTGCAGTGTTTGGTGAAGAAATGAGAGTGCAAGCCGAGGATGTGAGAGGGATAAAGCGAAGACAACAAATCAAGAAGACTGGCAACTCTTCCATTTTCTGGTACGAACGCTATGAGACAGGTACAATCGCGTCATCTGCCGCTCAAAGGTAAATGCTTCGAACGAATTTGATAGCAAAGATTACATCCTCAGAAGAAAGGTTTGTGTATTTGCTCATTTTTCTATGCGTTGCTTCCACCTTCACTCAAGCGCAGCGCTATTGTATCTGTCGCTTGGATTCTGGCAAAGTTGCCAGTATTCTTGATGTCTTCGGATAAAGGCTTAATAGTCTATGGAAGTGGCTCTCAATCTTCTGTAAACTACGACCCACTTTGAGAAATTTCATAAACTTGTAACGCACCAATATGGAAGATAGATATTGTAAGGCCAAAATAACATTAAAAACTCCAATATCAATGTTATGTTATCAATGACATTGCTCCAAAACGGCTTTTAACACTCCGAACACGATGACTCCGGTAGCATGTGTAACGGCAAACTTGCAATGTTTGAAAAATCAAAGCACAGCCATTTATTGACGAATGTCAAATACATTGACGCCATTTGAAACTACATTTGGTATTAATAGATTTAATATTTATCGATACATTTCTGAGTAATGATTTTTCAAACATTGCCAATTTTCCGTTACACATTTTATCGGAGACATCGTGTTCGGAGTGTTAAAGCGCTAAAATAGCCAAACAAAAATTAAATAGCAGAAATTAACGAGACATTTGCGCTGTATTTCCAAATAAGCCTCGAGATAGCGCGGTATCATCGGTCTTGAAATACGTAACGCCTGGTAGATTTCCTTTCCGTGGTGCTGTACTGGCATTAAGATCGAACACCAAAGCCTAGTCCGATCTACTTTAAACTAGGGGAACAGGATTGTTTTTTTTTAATCAAAGGAACATATCTTAGTCCTGTTTACTTGTTATGCCTTGTTCATAGTGACATGACTCGGCTTTTTCCACCGATGATGATCTTGAAACAAGAAAACAATGAATTAGGTAGTAATTATTCATCTAGGTACGTGATTCCAATAATGTTTTATTCCCTGTTCTTTAGTTTGAAGTGGTTTAGGCTAGGGTTCTGATTCATGTCCATTATTGGTGTTATAGCTTGATTTTGATGCGAAGGAATCCTGTTTTTGACTGACAAAGGGGCTCGCCTTTGGAGGCTGTTGCAACACTTTGAAGGATATAAAGAGCGGGACCTTGCAGTTAGAGTTGGATCCTTGAGATAGAGGCAAGAATGACAACTGTATCAAAACCGAATACTTACTCCATTGTTTCTCAATAGTGATGGACATGCACTTAACTGAGGACACAATAGATCAAATAACAGTTCGCAGTGGATATATGTCCCGAACAGACGAAAACAACTGGTACACCGGGGCAAGTTGAAACGGTTTTGTAAAAGTTGAATTTTGAGGCTCTCTGAGGCAAAAAACTTACTTTTTATGAAGGTACAAATATGGTGCGTGTTGTTTCATCTTGCCCCATTCATTGAGGTAAGTTGAAACACACATATTGCATCAGTTTTACGATGAAAATTCTTATCTATTTTCTACTAAAACATGTAGATGGGAATTTACATACGTAATTAATGTAAGTAAGTATCCCCCAATGAACGTGGCAACTAGTTCAATCCATGCAGCAATATAACCATGAAATGATGATGAAATTACCGTACATCCTATTCTTAACAGTTAACACAATTATTAATAATTGTGTCAATTTTAATTCCCACTTGTTCTGATCAGAAACGGAGTAGCATTGGGTGTTTAAAAAGCACATTTTGAAAAAAATGCACATTTTTGCTATATATAATCGCTATAGCGGCGCCGGTGGTGTAGTGGTAAGCGTGATTACCTCTCATCCCAACAGGCCTGGGTTCAATCCCAGACGGTGCCGCCGGGATGTTCTGAGGCAGGACATCTCTGATCACGCCATGGGAAATAAAGCCGTTAGTCCCCGGTTCATGGGTTGATGGGTCGATAGGTAGGGCCCAGGTGTGGGAGCTACCTCTCTGGCGTCGTTAGCATTGGGGCTCAGCACGGAAAACAAGATCGACGGAAAAGAAATCAACGAAAAAAAAATATATATCGCTATCTCTTCGTTGAACGTAATTTTGTTCAGCAACTTATACCCTACTGTTACATATATAATTCATCATGTATTTTCAAATAAAGTACTTCAGTGTTTTGTTACGTTTTCCTGTTTACATGACCATTTTTCCAGGTATGTACATTGGGGTGAGTTGCAGCTTCGACAAAGTTGTTTGGTATAGTATTCTCAATCTAAGTTCGTGTTTTGCTGAAATTTGAGCAATATTTGTATTTTTGGTAAACAAATGAATAGGATCGTTTCGTCTCCCATACATTTACCCATACAAAATTTAAAATTCTCCCGCAAATCGAGATTATAACTAAAATTTTTCAAAAAATGCTTAGTTATTGTGGACCTGAATAAGCATTTAAAGAGCAGTGGGGAACCCACCCTAATGCAAATATTTGGAAAAATGGTCATGTAAACAGCAAAACATAACAAAACATTGAGGTATTTTATTTGAAAATACATTAGGCTCACCCTTAAATCCCCCTATGAATTGTATATGTAACAGTAGGGTATAAGTTGCTGAACAAAATAACGTTGAGATTAGTTGCTAATACCTGCTAACCTGCTAACCTGGAAGATACACCCCCTTAAAGATAGCGTTGACAAATTCTAAAAACGAACGTTAATCCTTAAAACGAAGAGATAGCTATTTGTTTTCTTCAGCAAAAATGTGCATTTTTGGAGCACTACAACTTTGTAGAACTTTAAAAAAATTGAAAAATTCAAACATATAAGTTATGGCGAAAAAAATTGTTTTAATGGGTTACCGTTTGTACTCAATTTTCGCCCTATAACTTCTTCCATTTGAGAGATAAAAAATTGTCGTCTTTGACAAAGTTTCATCTTTAATGTTTCCATAGATATTCATCGATTTTAACCAGACATAAAAAAGTATTTTTTTTTTATCTGAGTGTACACCAATCTTATCAAATGCTGCACCCCAAAGTTTTGTCGTAAATGGCAATATCCCACCTTTTTGATTTTGTTCCACTATGCGTCAGTGCAATTGTGGTAGTATCAAGAGGCCAGAATCACATTAGACACATCTGGGCATGTTCCTGGTTTACATTTTGTAGTTTCCAGTTCATTTCAAAACCAATAATTGGGTCAATATGTAAGAAGGGGTCTAGTATTTCATTTGATAAAATAATG
The DNA here is from genome assembly GCF_037179485.1 of Ochlerotatus camptorhynchus. NCBI lineage: Eukaryota > Metazoa > Arthropoda > Insecta > Diptera > Culicidae > Ochlerotatus > Ochlerotatus camptorhynchus. Next base: position 1,774,639 of record NW_027040730.1, on the reverse strand, counting down.
TGTAGTTTAGCTGTTCATACAGTTGCTTAATTCTGTGAAAAATGTTAGCAAATGTCCCATTGATCATTCAAAAGCGCGATACGCGGACTTTTCGGAATATCCAGAGCTGTGCAAACTGATCGATCTGGAATCGCGTTCAAACATCAGTATTAATCCACAGTATATTGGCAGGTTACATATATTATCGTATGTTACAGATACAATGCTCCTCATCGTCAACTTCTAAAGATATATTTCTTATTCCGTACACAAATAAACACAGAGTGTTCATCCAATGCAGCATACCACAAATTTTAAGAGAAAATAAATTGTGGCCATTGAAATCTGTATCCTAAATATCCGCATCTTAGAATGCCCTTGTAATTCCCTTGATAGGGGAAATGGCTCTAATCTTGGCCTATGGATCTAAGATTGGACCCATCGCTAAAAATGTGCTATGTATCAATTTTATCTGGATGAACGCGTCATTGGGACGGTACCAATGGATATTTTTGGTCGCTATTGAAAATTTAGTCGATTGCTGAATTTGTATGGGCCCAAATTAGGGACATTCAGGCCGACATTACATCTATTTCCCCTACTATTTCAGAATTCATTTAAAATTGTAGACTTACAATTAAATTTCAATTGTAATCTTTTCAGATTTTCCTCGGATTTCTCTTTGAAATTCACTTGAAAGAATCCAAAAAATATCCATAGAAATTACCCTACAATTATTTTAGAACAATCCTTAGAATTAAATAACCTCAAATTTTCCGTGAAATCCTCTGCAGTGCTCTTCTGAAATTCTTCTCAGAACCTTTTTAAAATGTGTTCATTAGAAGTGCACCTAGAATCTCTGTCTCACAATCGTCATGAAGTTTTCCTCAGATCTACCTAAACATTGAACTGTTAAGTCTCTTAAAAATTCCAACTTTCAAAAATGCTCATATACAACAACCATATAATTCTTCCCACTTTCCGTGGGCCATAGCCTAATTTTCTCATTTCCGGATAGATATTTGCGTTTTTTTCCGATCCTGACTTTTTTTCGGTCTACATTTTGACGGGTATTCCAGCTGGAACCTATGTATAGAATATTCAGGATGAATTTAAAACCATTAGTAAATTTAAAAATTGCTAAATATTTGCAGAATCGTATCATACGTATCAATTTGAAAGTGTTTTGATGTATTGCATTGTTAAATTTATGAGAGAGTCGGTTGTAGCTTACAGAATTGGCACATGCGACACATGACACATGCGAGTTAGGGGAAATGCAGGTAATGTCGGCCTAAGTGTCCCTAATTTGGGCCCATACATAAATTGAGCAATCGACAAAATTTTTAATAGCAACCAAAAATATCCATGAGTAACGTCCCAATAACGCGTTCATCTAGATAAAATTGATAAATAGCAGATTTTTAGCGATGGGCCAAATATTAGATCCATAGACCAACATTAGAGACATTTCCCCTATATCACCTAAAGAAAATTCACTATTTTACGTATTTAGGTTCCATTTCTTAAAATACAACGTTAAAACGTTCGTTTACGTTTGATGAAGCAACAAGTTTGGACACCCTCCCCCTGTAGCGTATTTTTTACATGGCTAGTCACTAGAGTGTTTTAGCGGTATATGGGAAAAAGTCTGGAATTTCAAACACTACTCCCTGCAATGGTAGTTTGGGGGGGTCAGAAACATATATTTTCTTAATTTCATATAGGCGAAATGGATGTAATTTCGGCCCAAATGCCCCTAATTTGGGCCCATACATAAACTCAGTAATCGACTATATTTTCAATAGCGACCAAAAATATCCATAAGTACCGTCCCAATGACGCGTTCATCTAGATAAAATGGATAAATGGCCGATTTAGAACCAACATTAGAACCATTTCCACTATGACTTCGCTTTTCGTAATTTTAAATCGTTGACGCTTTTTTTTTGATTATGTTGGTAAGATCCAATTTTGACCGACAAAGAGGTACTAACTCTTTGAAGGGTAGGAATAGCGGGATCTTTCAACTAGAATTGGTTTCTTGCGTGAAGGTAAGAATGACAACTGTATCAAAACCGAATACTTAAGGGGTTACGCCTACCTGTAAACTTTCAAAAAATCGATTTTTTTATTGTCCTAATCGAAAGTATATAAAGTCAAGAATATTTCCTCAAAAGATCAAGTTGATCCGATGAAAATTGTGAAAGTTATGCGACGTACAAAAATATTCACTTATAGTGGACTAAACCCAACTTGAAACTTTAAACGCGATTATCTCGGAATCATATTTTCAAAACCGGTGCCAAAAATTTCTCGAAATGTGTACATTCGATTCGTCCGATTCGTTTTGATTTCTGTTCAGTACTATTTTGTGCAGTCCACTATCGTTCAGATTTCGTCTATCATTTAATTTCGATTTTTTACAGCCGATCAAAGACAAATTTTAAGGATCAAAAATCGGCACTTCAACTTTGCAAGGCCGCCATTTTGTCAAAAAATTTTAAAAAAAATCCGAGCGATCAAGGACTAGTTTAACGCATGCTTAACCAATTTCCATGGTTTTTTTTTTATTTCAGATGATTACATCACAAACCGCAGTTGACACCGCAAAAAGCGTTTTTTAGAACATCGTCCACGGGGAGCAGCCGTGCGGGGCACCAGGACCTCGTTTTTACAGCATCGACTGATAAATGTATCATTTAATGTGTGTTCAATAAACGGCAGAAAACCGATTTTCAATATGTTGCGTCGTTTTCGAGAAAAAAATCCAATCTTTCGCTTTTTTTTGGTCTTGCAGGTTAATAACTTCTCAATAGTGATGGAGTAATACGACATGTTCTGATCTAAGGACCAAATCCCGAACAGAGGAAAAAAAAGTTAGTCAGTTATGGCATATAGGGGAAATGGATGTAATGTCGGCCTAAATGCTCCTAATTTGGGGCCATACATAAATTCAGCAATCGACTATATTTTCAATAGCGACCAAAAATATCCATTAGTACCGTCCCAATGACGCGTTCATCTAGATAAAATTGATAAATAGCAGATTTTTAACGATGGGCCCAATCTTAGATCCATGGCCAACATTAGAGCCATTTCCCCTACATCAGTTAGGAGTAAATCCCATACATGTACCAGTAATTGGCCTTACCCATTTAAATCAGATAAGGCACGTCTGGTACATGTCAAAACCACATTTTGTGTAATGTCATAAGTGGTGCACTTCCCTTATGAGTAAAGTCTGTACCAGCGAAGGCCACATCTTTTCAAAATGCATCTGGGCGTGAAATAATTCATAGATAGCATAGGTGAGGGTCTGTTATTCTTAAATTTATTTTACAAGCAGACATTTGGCGATTGATTACTGCTCACAATGACTAAGAAACAGTATACAAGTGTGAAAGCAACACTTGAGAGTATCGCGTTCTCTTAAAACTGTGAAGTGAAAATAATAAAATATTGAGATACCCAAGTGAAAATCAAAATATTTTAGCAAAAACAAAGGCTTGGAATTTTCTGAGCTGTTTCCGAATAAAATGTACTATAGTTTGTTGAAATTTTACCATTTTTAAGCTAAGAGGAGGTTTAATATTTTCCAAATTTAAGAAAGCTTGGAATAAAGCGTATGAAGGTAAAAAAGGCGTTGTAAAAAACCTTACGGGTTGGTTTGCATTTGACGCATTTCGTGCCAAATCGTATTCGGAGCTGACAGCACCCTGTCAGATTTCAATGAAACTTTCTGGATGTGTTGTCCTTGGCGAAATAAGCCACTTAGTTTTTATCTAGACTGTCATTTGAGAAAGGCCAAACTTTTTATGCCAATTTTTTTCAAAATATATAATGGAAAAATGACAACTTTTACAGAATATCTAATAGAAATATCTACAACAAATTTTGATTAGTATGACTCTTTGGGTGTCTCGTTTATCCGGGTGCAGACCTTATTTTACTACCATAAGAAAAAGTTAAGAGTCTCAAGATCAGAAGTGACTTGAAACGCATATTAAGTATCTATGATAACATTGACCACATCCGGATTTGTTTCGAAAGCCAAATTCTGAGATAATCCGCATTACTGAGATAATCCGCATGGACATCGGTTAAACAATTTTTTCTTCAATCCTTCGGATTCTTAGGCCCCTGACAGAGTGAAAGCTGGTAAAACTTTCCAGAGCACAGCAACACGTATTAACACAAGAATTGAAACTGAAAAGTTATCTTAATTATTGTGGATTTTTTAGCCATATTTGTATCTCAACAAGCTGCACAATATGCAGATTATCTATCATACATCTAAAACTACAAGTTATTTGCTTCAATACGACGGTACACCATTAAACTGTAAGTGGCTGTAAGGAATCAACAGCGCAAATATTTTGTCTTATTTTTCGTGCAGAATACACGATACGATGAGTAAACTTTTAAAACCACTGATTTTCGATAAATATTGACATTCTCAACAACTGTGCCAAATCTGAACGAATTTGGATGTGATCCAAATTTGCGGTAGACGTTCAAAGTTATTGAAATATATAATATGTACTTGCATCCAAGCAACCCGTGTATACCTTCAGACTTAGGTGAAATCAGTGAGCTTGCGCTTAATAATGACCTCAAAAAACATCAAATATTTTCAAACCTAAACGACCTAGATTCCTGTGACAAAGTTATTTGAAAGAGTATTTTCAACCAAATTTATGAAGAAGCCATCCTTGTTTATTGAAAAACTGAAAAAAAAATAATTTTGCTATCTTACTTTTTGGGGGATTTGGGGAATTAAGAAGTGCATTAGTATACCAAAACCGTTTCTGATGACATCATACCTTTAAAATGTCTTGTTAATGCGCTACCATTAGGCGCACGAAAATAACAATTTTAACCAATGTGCGACGGGGTGATTTCAATGCCTTTTCTAGTATCTTATACACCAAAACTGAACGTTGGGTAAATCCCTGGATCAGACCAACAATTAATTGACAAATTTTCTTGGAATTGAGCCAGTTCAAGTAACGTTCGCTGTAAAAAAGATACTGAGACCAAATGTTTTTTGCTTGCAAATATTGTTCATTATTCTGCTTATAAAATGAGTTCACGCCATTTTTGAAAGCCTTGCGAATAGATTGTTGGGTCATTTTATGCTCCTTCTTTGCCTTTTTGATAAAATTTTCCACGTTTTTAAACACAAAGTTATTAGAGTAGATCCTTGTGTTGAGTTTTGAGCATTTTTTCAATTGAATGTGGAACAGGTGTCAAAAAGCGCTCGATTTAATTTGTCGATCTTCTTGCGCAATGGAACGGTGCAAGGTCAGGAAAAAAACTGCGTATTTTTCGTAATTTATTTCTATATCCAATGGGACACTTGCTATATAAAATGGGACAATGTATGGCAAACACGACATCGCGCGAGGTCTCCTCGTTGTTTTGGTCATAACTACAGAAAATAATACGTATCACTTTCAAAATTGGACTGTTAACAGTAAATATATGAATGCTTGGGATTCCTCGCAGGGACATTAAAAAACGGTTTTTTTCACATACGTTAGTTAAAATTTAGATTAAATCCCGTCCTGGAGATTCGCTCTCTCGAGCAGTGTTGGAAATATCGCCAAAGTTCATTATGGCGAGCGAGATGGTTTCGCTAGGAAACATTGCGATACAAATTTCACAAAGCGTTATTTCTCGGGCGAACTTTCTTGTCTGCGATTGAAAGGAACTAATCCCAAGTAACAATTCAGTAACCATTTAGCATCCACTCTGATTTATGATGGTTTTATAACGGCAATGAACAATCCATTTAGTTTAAATATAGCATTTCAAAGTGTAAAACATTCCTGCTTAGTAATTAAGCTTTTTGCTGTTTAAAAAACCTTTTATTGTCTGACAGGAAAGTCAAAAACTATCCTGTTAAAAAAAAAATAAAACAGTTATCAATCTCTCCTTAAAACTGTTCTGTAATTCAAGCACAAACGTCATTAGCAATTGTTTATTAATTTCTTGATAAAATACTTTATAAACGTGTTTTATCATTATAAAAGCAACCATAAAACCATTAGGTTTTGCATTAGAGGAAAAAGCATTTATTGTTGCTGTTCAGGATTTATAAAGTGCATCATTAACTCCCCAATTACTCTGTTTACAAATTGAGCTTGAAAGATGGTTCCTCATAGTTAATAAATGCCAAATTTATGACAAGGAAATCTCGAAGGATAGACGAAGTAAGATGAAAAATTCAAGTCGATTTCAGCAAAATTTACTTCTTCAGAAGAACCAACACACCATCAACGACTGACTATCTGGCGGAGAAGAGCAAACTGAGCGGGGCTCTCGAATTCATACAACATTGTCGAAAGTTTAAAAAACATACCAGCCTTCTCCAGATCTTGCGAAAAGATGACAACCGACAGCAAACCACTGAAATTGTTAGTTAGCGGAGATTAGCTGGTTTCCGATCCATAGCAGCGATTTTATTCGGCGAAAGAATCAACTCTTCGAAAGTTTCATTCAAGCGTACATCCTTGCATCGTTGGATGGTGCACTTCTGTAACCATCCGGAAGAAAGGAATATTTTTCGGGAACGATTGCGCTTCCAGCTGTTCGAAATGCGAAATGTTGTAAAACAGTATCGCAAACTGTCTGAGTAACTGCTCCCAATCTATCGGGAGAAAACTACCTGCAAGAACCCTGGATTCCACAGCGCAAATATCGAAAAATAAACAAACTTTGACGTTTAACTTTTTGCAGACATCTTTGCCTCCATAAATGCTGCCATAAATCTGAACGGGTTAGGATCAAGCAAAATGACTTTAGATAAATACAATTCAGCCTGCAAGTTTTCTTCATAAAACCCATTTTAAAACCTTATTATTTTGTTAAGGAATTCTTAAAAGCAAAACAACTTTTTCACAAATGATCAATGAAAATCAACTTTTATGCTACCGCCATGTTACAATTAGTTTGCTTGTTTTTTACAATCTTTAGTTTAAATCTATATTTCCTTATATATAACTATATTTTGGTAAACTTAGCAATGAGAAAACATTTAAATGCAAAAATAATAAAAAAAAATCTCGGCCAAGCTCGATCTGAAGAATATATTTTATTTTTCAATGTTAAATAATTAGTCAAATCGAGGTTTTACGAGGGTGCACTTAATTTTTTCGATGTTTTCACGTAAATTTCACATAAAATTTGATATGGCACTTAAAACCAGGCCACTTAATGAGAACTATTGTAATAAATTTGGATAGTCAACAAGATTTTTATACCATCAGTTTATATTTTACTTATTTTGATAAGATCGGATTCATAAATCCTTTTCTATCTTGATTAATGCTTTTCTAGTGGATTCAGCATGCGGCTAAGGGAAATGGCTTGGAAAGGGTTTTATTGTTGCTAAATAGCTTTTATTGTAGCTTTCAAATGGTTCTCAATGCGTTCACAACCTTTGACAGTAAATCAATCTTGAAGAGCTTCGAGAATACACTCTTCAGAACTTTCTCCAGGGTGGGACAACTAGACATATTCTTGCCTTAATGAGGTTTTGGTGTATGCATTGATGACAAAATAGCTTTGATCAGGGTTTTATGAATGTTGTTTTACAGTAGCTTTGTAGTATTTTATAAAACTTATAATGTTACTTGGGATATCACTCCCGCTTTGACTCACCAGCGAGACAAAGCATATTTTAAAACATATTTGTTGTTCTAAGTTCTTTACACAACTTCCCGGTTCCGATATGTGATGAAATAGATCGCGAACTATGACTTGAGAACTTTTCTATTGGTAGCTTCTAAGCCGTTGAAGTTTGAATTGCTGTTCTAAGTAACGCACAAGAGTTACAGAAAGTGAAAACTTTATAAATGTGTACTAAATTCATCCAAAATGTTTATGCTTACCTTTGTGTGCATACTTGTCTCAGATTTAAACTTGATAAAGATAGCCTTATCGTCCACTATTCGCTATGTTGCATCCATGTGAATTGGATTCACATTCAGTGATTTCACGAAATTGGTAATGTCACCCTTGGTAGGCTTTGCATTTCTCTTTGGAAAGGCACAACAAAGGGTTCACTTTATTTTTACCTTTATTGTCGAAATTAATGCTTCCAACAGCTACGACAAAGACACTGACCGAGCTACAGGCAATGATCTAAACACACCAAAATAAGTAAATAACTGCCGATAGCGGGATAGACACCGTGAAGAACAGCTGCTACTACTTCGACAGCTGAGAGAAAACTGATACGAGACTTTTGATCAGTAAATTAATAGATTAATACCGTTTACCATACATACAACAACATTTATAGTACAACATTTATAGTACTACCACAAATCCAGATCAAAACGTGTAGTGACCATATAAACCCAAATATTTGTAAAAATGTTTAGCTTTTGACTATCACGGGCCTTACTAAATTCTGCGTGATGTTGCTTCTGGTGATGATTATATTTGAGAACATCGTACCTGAATAAACTATATTCATTTTGTCGTTAACCTCCCTAATGTATTAGAAAGAATTCACACAGTGTTTCCAGGCCAAAAATGACCTCTATGCACTAGGAAGGTCAACTTTGAAATTGTTTTACAAAGAAAGTTACATATTCTTTACAAATACAAATAAACTAATTGAAAAAAAGAACAGGGAATAATTATAGGTACATCCACAAGCAGTACGATATTTAGACGGATTGACACTCGATTTTTAGATTTCACTCCACTCTAATGGCGGTAAATTCCAACCGGTATTATCCTCCGATTAAATCCCGACTGCTTTGATGTCGACATCAGAGTTAATCAGCATGACTCTAAGTAAACATTTTGCAGATCATCCAAACAGGGACGGTATTAAAAGTTAATCCGAGTTGGAGCTTACCGCCATAAGTGTGATTTTTATTCATAGACTAATGGTTACCTAACAACTTTCTTCTGACGCATAAAACAATGTAAAGTGTAAACAATGCAGCAATAAGCCCTATATTGTTTCCCATAAAATGCATATGAATTCACAAGGAAGTTGCACAGCTAGATATCTCCACTAAATATTTTACATATAACTGTGGCATACAATTAATTGTTTACCCTGTGTTTAAGAAGCTCCTAAGTTTGTGAAGCCCGTAACCAGCAGAAAAGGATTAGTAATTTTTATTTAATTCCACTACCTTATTTGCTTATCCTGGACAGATACGCGGATTTCGCCTACAATGTGCAGACTTCTTCAGTGTCTTGTACTAACACTCGACTATTATCGAGTGTCCCAACCCTTTCCGATATGAATGAAACTTTGCACATATGTTAGTTGCTACACTGCAAAAAATATTTTTTTATATTACATCCAAAAGGATGCACTTCAATCATGTCGAAAATCTCATGTAATTTTTATGGCCAAACAATAAACAAATGTAGTAAAAGCAGCGTAATTCCAGTTAATGCACTGTATTAATGATAATTTTGTCCTTTTTGGCAAGTAATATTACACAATTTTTTTGACCCGATTGAACTGCAGCCACTTTGATGTGATATTAAAACAAATTTTTGCTGTGTACCTTAGCTTAGCTAGGCCTAGATGGCCTTTTCAATTAAAACATTAATGAACCTAAATTGATAAAAGGCTTATTTTAGTATGAAATTTGCTGTTAATTGCAGAATTAAAAATGTTAAGGCATAAATGAACAGGCTGTAAAAGTCGTCAGAAGACAGTTTAAATAAGAATTATTTAAGTAAAAGTGACAAACAAAATTTTATTCTATAGTGTACATGTTATTTTTAAATTCAAGTGTTTTTTTTAGATTTGTGCAATCATTGTAGAAATTCCAAATGTGTACTGGTATTTTTTTAATTGTTTACCACACCTCTAAAAACGCACTTTACATAATTTGATGTCACATGTGAGCTACTATGTTTGATAGTATTAAAAAAAAATTGAACTCTATCACTAAGTACACAGTTTAAGTTATGCTTTTTAAATGCATTTCAACTAAAGCTAAAAAACAAAACTTACCAGCTTTGATCACATCGACACCTGTTGGGTACCACCTCTCTCCCTGCCGCAGCAGTAACAGCACAGTGTTGTTGGCTAGCGTCCGAAAATATTCTCCATCCTCTACTTGAGTGCCATCGCATTCTAGAACCAATCGAACCGGTTCTGATGCAGGTACTCCTAGTTTATCTTTCCCTGCAATATTCAATAGATGTCAACTGCAGTAGACGTAGGAAAATTGGTTGTGAAATTCAGTATGTCTGATTTTTACAGTGTCATGTGAAGCGTTTCTTGATTTCGGTTCTCGGTTATATACAAATCTCACTCTTTTTGCATGGATTCGCAGGAGAAATGTCCCACTGCGCAATGACACTTCTCCACACATTTAAGCTCTCAATGATACGCATACTATCACGAAAAGGATATTTTCGGAGACTACTGTGATCACAATTTCCTCCAATTGATTATTAACTGGTTCTATGTGTGTTTGACATACAAATTTCTATCCTGCCTACTACATACAAGCTTCTCTGTGGAGCAGGAGATTCATTTCACTGTGGTAAGCTTGGCCTACTTTTTCGTTATTTTGAGAACTGAAATCTCATTTAAGATTTTTTAACTGGTCCATTCTACCAAAATTCACACTGTTCATCATACTACTATAAACGATAAATTAACTCACCTCTAACTATTAGTTCCTCGAAACTACCTACGACGAGACCTTTGCGGACATTGCGCCAACTGTCCCAGATTTTTAAAGGCCTCTTGCCGCGAGACTCCTAAAATGGGAAATTGCATCCAACAGAGAAAATATAGATGGATTAGCACCAGATTTAAATTTAAATATATTTTATGACAAGTACCGAAGCCATTCCTTGTCGAAAGTTTAGGCAATTGCATCCCCAAATTGGTTTAGATACACCGAGTGTGCATAATGCTGCTGACCACATTCCTGTAGTATTTGTGTTATATAGCAGTGACTTCTTGCTCAAAAAAAAAGCTGAGCCCCTTGTCCTGGTTCAATGTTCCAGTGAACACTTGTAAAAGTAGAGCAGGCACGGGTTTGCTCCAGGTTTTCTTTCTAGGTGAATTTATGTTCCGTAGAAATTATTGTCGTTTTCGTACTTTTCTACACATATTCTACAGATTCTTAGCTTTAGTTAAAATAAACCGTATTCAAATGTTTCAGTCAGGTGTCACGAATTATGAATGTACGGTGCTCTGATATTTATGTTTAGTAACGTTATTTTTGTATAAATTATTTTAAAATATACTTCAATAATCGTAGGAATAAATACTAAAAACTTATATCACAGTTTGATTCACCAATGAAATTCACTCTTTCTTTTGCTTTTCCTATAGTCGCGTGGAAAGTCTACGGAAATACGTCTAAATCACTGTCACGTCCCTTGTATACTGCCAGAGTTTGTTGCAGCCAAAACCAGGAACAGCTTCCTCTATTTACCCGTCACACTCAGCCAGGAATACATAGCACAGAAATATGTACCACACAAGGCTTGGTGTTGGCCTACATTTCAAAGGTTGTACATTTGATTTTTGCTACTGCTGTAGAATAGCCCAGCAGTTGCTTGCTTGCTTGCTGCTCCTGACCCGTCAAGAGCCGTGCCAGTTGGGTTTATCTACAACTAAGGCATTCTTACATTTTTTACCAAAATGTGTGGATGCGTCAATTTAGTATTGTGTTTTCAAATTCCAAATAATCCACTGAATGGTAATTCTAGTTAAATCACAATTTATATGAAAATAGTTCCAAATCTAGGTAGTTCAAGTCGCTCGTGCAGTAAAAGATCCTTCCGAATCCAATGATTATCGCAAAGTGCAGTGCCCTCGTGACCGAAAGAGGAATCGAGAGCGGTCGTTTACGTATCGTATAACCTCGTTTTCCAACAAAGCAGCGCATCAAACGCAATAAATTACAAAGCAAGAGCATTCTCTATATACCTACACTCGTTTGTGTACGTTTATCCAGCTATGTTGGAAGGAAGTAGGTAGACAGCAACTGAAGTACCAGGAACAGCTTCCGAGAGAAAGGTGGATTTTGTCTCTTGGAGCTTACATTCCGAATTTTGAAAGAGCTCTCTTGGAATACGACCCTGTTTTTCTCCAACAGCCCATAATGTTTTCTCTACCTAATATTCTCAAAAACTGCTAGTTCTCAGTTGCTCTCCTGAAATTTCTCCTGAACATACTATACACAAACAGGCGGAAATGTGCTTTGACCGTTCTCGGCTATGGTCTGCACAGTCTACTGTGGTCATAGTATGGGCAACATTAAAAAATCAAGTGTTAAGGTGAGAGTTGACATAATCCACAAATGACCGCTATTTTGTTTATTTTATCTTACCACTTCGAATTTTCGATGGCACGAATCTCATAAACTATAAATTTTTCGTATAGGAAACTAAGATCAGTCTTTTGCTGCACTGCAGCATTCATGTGGTTAACATTTCATGCTCGAAATCTTTTTGTAGTTTCAGAGATTCGAGTCACAATGAATTCGAAGGAGCAAAGCAAACAAAAAATAAATAAAATAGTGGCTATTTGTGGATTTTATAAACTTTCACCTTAAGATACCCAATGAAGAATAATTCCCGGGATATTAAATTTCCCGGGATTCCCGATTCCCGGGAATAATGTTTTTGTTTTTCGGGATTCATGGGAAATTTATATCTATCGCTCAGTAGAACTTCATTTTCTAAAATCAAGACCATCAATTGAAAAGGCCACAACTCCATTTTGTAAAAAAAATCCTTGTAAGACCATTTTCTCGCGAATCGGAACCTACATTCGCAAACCTAAAACACAATCGGGTAGAGGAGAATTTCCCCTACCTGTTAATTTTGTTGGTTAGCGTTGGTGGACTTCGGTTTACGACAAAATGGCCTAACAAGTTTTTTTTTTTACAAAAAGGAGTTGAGGCCATGTCAATTGTTGGTCTTGAAATGAAGTCAATCTTTAGTGAGAGAGATGTTGCTTTTGACGGAGTGACAGAATAAAAAAATCGCCAAAATAATAACAAAGATGATCGCACATCTGATTTCCTTTATAAACCTTGCATTTATGTTACTATGATGCACATAAATGGAGCGTCATATATCACACAAGTATACATTATAGATAGCGAAAATTTATGAGACAAAAAAAAATTGTTAAAATTGGTAGTTTTGTTCCTTTATTTTGTCATTAGGATAACAATTTCCATTAGGGTGGTCCAACAAAATCATGTCACATTCGCTATAAATCGATGGAGACTCATGGTAGTCTAGTCGCATAGGAGTATTGAGCAAAAACTCAAAACTTGATAACTTAAAAAAATTAACTCAGAAACGAAAAAAAAACACCTCGCTGATTTTGTGACATAATGTGTAAAAAAGCCTACAAACCATGAAAACTATCGAAAACAAATACAATTAATGTTTTTAATACAAAATCTCAATTTATATTTTTCCTTAAAAGTTTTATTATTACCTATCATTTGATATTTTGATCTTTGAAATAAACCCAGTGGTTCAAAAGTTATGAAAAAAACGATACATATAATTGAAGTTATTTTTGCTCAGAATTGCAAAAAATACCATGTGTAATATTCACAGAAGGTCTTTATTTTTCTTTAAAACTTTATGTCAGACGTCATTTCGATCAAAAATGGCGTTTTCATGCTAAAATTTATTAAAAAATGATAAAGACGACATTTTCAAAACAAATTTCAAAATCCAAAATGGCAGAATTTTTGCAAAAATGTGATTGATTCACACACAATTATGCAAAGTATTATGTAGAAGGTTGAGTTTTTCCAATGCGTCATTAGGCGTGGATCTGCTCTCCGTGGATCCAAATACCTAAAGGGTGTCTACGTAATTTTTGCACCACTGACATTTTCCATAACTCATTCTGCATATGATGAAAAATTACCAAATTTTGTTGAAATATACTTTGACGTGTATTGTTTACAACCTTTAAATTTGGTGAGATTCTGTTGTGTAGATTTCAAAATGGAAGTGCCTCCAAAATAGTCTACTTCATTTTTGCAGCAACACGGCGGCTCAACAGTGTTTTGGCCAGATTTAGCCTCGTGCCATTATGCAGTGGAATGGTATAGGATGAACAATGTCAGTTTTTTGCCCAAAGACAACAATCCGCCAAATTTCTTAGAATTCAAACCTATCGAAAAATACTGGGCAATTATGAAGCAGCAGCTGAGAAGCTGGTATTGCCAAAAATGAAGTGGAAATGAAAAGAACGTGAATAAAAGCTAAGAAACAAGTGGTGGATATCACTGTGCAACAGTTAATGGAAGGTATTAAGAGAAAAGTTCATGTATTTGTTTATGGTACACAAATGAGACCCAACTAAAAGTTTCTTAATATAGGGGAATTTACGTATTCTCGTTAAGCTAAGCAAATCTGTATTTTTGCTTATAAAAATCTTTTCATCTGTATTTCTTCTTAAAAAAATCTGTATAGTTTTAATATCGCGTATTTCGCTCCAAAATGAACAAAGAAGTGTTGGAAGTGCGGTATCGGTCATAAAAGTGCGCTTTTGCATCAAATCGTGTTAGTACATTTTGCGCCGAATACATTAATAGCGGTAAGCTTCAACTTGGATTTACTTATAATACCGTTCCTGTTTGGAAAATCTGCCAAATGTTTGCTTAAGACTGAATTGGTTAATAGCACCGTCGGTACCATATCAACCCAACAATCGATATCGGGATTTAAACCGAGGATAATATCGGTTGGTGCTTACCGCCATAAGATCATTCTAGATTAGTAATCCAAAAAAACAACGTACATATATGCAATTTGTGACGTAGGTAATTGCATGTACGTACAGTGCTGTCATGCAGTTGTGTATGCCCGATTACTTCACTCCGGTAATCCAGTTCATTGAGTTCTACACTCTCGAGGCAAGGTTACGGTAAAATGAAAGTAAGACTAACGCAAAAATTTAGCTGAATTAAAGACATACATCAAAATATCTGTATATACTTTTACCCAATCAAAAAATCTGTATATCTGTATATACAGATTCTTGGTTTAAAATATGCTAAAAAATCTGTATAAATTGTATTAAATCTGTGTTGGTATTATAACAAGAAATCAGAATTTTACCACTTTTGTCATGCAAATCCATACCAACTTTATTTCTGCAGTAGAGTTTTTAGCCGGGTTCAGAGTTCTGAATATCTAGATAGAATGTTCCAACTGAGGCAAGCCAGATAACTTTAAAATAATTAATTATTAATTTATTGATTTTTTTCACTACTCGGTTATGTTGTACACCAACTTAAGAAAATAATAATTTTGGTGACGATATTTCATCTTTTTTGTATGTAACTTTCGCATTCGATTTTCAGAACGTCAGAAAACCAATACCAGCTTAAAATCTCTGTAAGTTCATAGTATTTCAAAGCAGTATGCATACATTTTGAATTACAAGTACACATTTATAAAAGGAAAACGAGTTTTATTTTCAAAAGGTCATTTTCATAAAGGCTACTTAACATATTTCGTTCTGATTGTATGGCCTGGCAAGTGTTTAAACAAATATTTTTCTCCTGAACCATACCATATTTATGTATGTAGAGGATCTCATGTAGTGTATTTGAATATACTTACGGGTCCGTCGATATACCACGTGGATAACTTGGGAGGGGGGTACAGCAAAGTCCATGGTTATGGAAGGCGGGGGGGGGGAGTGTAATAAATGTCAACGTGGGCACGTTAAAGATAATGCATTAAATTATGTAGGCTCACATGCTCCAAATTCCTCCGGGTAAGTGATTGCCTTGAGCCAAAACCTATCAAGCGACATATCATATTTTCACTAGTGGGCTAGAATGGGTTTCTAAGTATTACTCGAGGGGTGCGCTTAGTTTATAAAAATCTTACTAATAAAGCTTTTAAAAAAAGGTCCTTCCAGCGTGTACCGTGGGAATAAAAATCACCCACGATCAACCGTGGAACAGGAAGTACAGAACATATATCTGAAAGTTGTTTGCGATTAACCGAGACTCAAGGAACACAGAAGCATTATAATGGCACGCAAATCTTCACGAACTAGTCGAATATAGTCGAATTCGACTCAAAATTGCAAAAAGTAGAGTTACTCAGTGAATATGGCAAATTTTCCTCGCTTTTCTAGAAAAACTGCTTGAATGTGAGGAAAATCGACGGACATGTGACTCAGTCTAGGTTATTTATTTTTAGACCTTTCGGTTTGCCTCATATTCAAGAAGTTTTTCCTGGAAAATCTAGAAAAATTCTACTCACTCACCACTACTACTCACTACTACTGAATAAACCCACTTTTTACACTTTTGAGTCGAATTTGACTCAGTTACTGAGTTACTCTCGGTGGTCGTGTAGCAGTAGCTGAAGCAGTATCGTTGGACAGCAACAACCAGGAAACAGAAGAAGTAACATGAGGAGTTGGTAAAAATGGAAGTGACGACCGAAAACGAAGCCCAAGAACCTGAACCTCATATGCTTTGGTGCCTGCCATAGCAGAAACATTGGGTGAATGTGGTGGCATACTAAGCGATGCAGAAAAAAAAAATAATTGGACAAAAAATCCAAGAGCTCGGTAATTGTAAAAACAAAATAGTCCCTCGGCTCCGTTTAGCTCCAACAAACAATACTTTGGAAAAAAAATGTTTTCAATGATTTTACTAGGCGCCCGTGGTGCAGTGGTAAGCGTGATAACCTCTCACCCCAGCAGGCCTGGGCTCAATCCCAGTCGGCGCCGCCGGGATGTTCTGAGGCATAACATTTCTGATCACGCCTTCCTTCGGGAAGTAAAGCCGTTGGTCCCCGGTCCATGAGTTGATGGGTCGATAGGTAGGGTCCAGGTGTGGGAGCTGCCTCCCTAGCGTCGGTAGCATTGGTGCTCAGCACGGAAAGCAAGATCGACGAAGAAAAAAAAAATGATTTTACTGAAGTGTCAGTTAATTGTACAATAAAAATTAAAAATTGTGAAACTCTAAACTCCATTAAAAGTTACAACATCAGGATTATGTAATTTAGATGCTTAATTATCATCTTCTTCTGTTCTCAACTTTGTGTTTTTAGAACTATTTAATTAATTTTTTAATTAGTTATTATTTGAGAGATTTCTTTGTCAATCACACTACTTTCAATATATACCCAGGAAAGTCGAGAAAATTTTCAGTCAAAAAGATTTTCTAGGCTGGACCAGGATCGATTCCTCACCGCGTCTGGCATGGTAATACCGTGCCTCAGCTGACTGAACTGTCTAAAACCCCTAATAAATATAGATCAATTATCTGAATGATTTCGTTATTCCCTACTTTTTATCCTTTACAGAGCGAAATGTACCAGAAAACCCCCCGCTGATTTTGGATGCATTTTTCTAGAGTGTATTTTTGTCTGTTTCCATGATATTGTCCGAATCTTTTTACTGATAACTAGTCACTGAACTGCTTGTGATTCTAATTTTTATGGTAGAGACAAACAAGTTCAAGATTATGGACAATAGTTGAACGTCATAGAAATCAGAAGTTTAGATTCTCATACCCTGTTGTAAAAGAAGACAACTAGTTGCATTCCCTATTCATCGGCAAGTAAATTGAATTACGTCCATAATTCATGATTTACAACTGAAAGCATCGTTGTATCGAGATGAACTAGTTGCTCCAACTAATGTTCGCTAAATGATTGATTGCTTCGGTGGTTGACTTAATCCATTCATCAGGTTATTAACTAAATGCTCATTCGTTCTAATGTCATCAGAACACAATTGCTCAACAAAAATACACATACACGGGCTACGGGTTGACAGGACATCGTGTTAATTGAAAGGACGATTTTTCGCGCACCTGAACCCGCATGCGCCACTTCTTGTTTCTCTCATTATGGAGCTTGTGATTATGAAAGAGCATGAGAAATCAGCACACCTACTCCACTGTGCATACCTACACATGACATCACACTCTTCCAATCTACACACCTACATACGATCTTCGCTCAGTTCGTGTCAATCAAATTTCATTTCTTTTTTAAAATCCAATGTTGATCAAGTGTGTATCACTTCTGTATACTCGTTTTTGAAGCATTGGAGATTAATGTACCTAGTTTTGATTTTTTTTTTCTTCTGGTCTAGTCTATCGCTGTTAAACGTCAATGATATTTAAGAATCATAACTCGTGACATTTAGAATTTCAGAATAAAATGCATTTAGGAATTTGATTTAAAAAACTAATTGAATTAGCTTGAAATAGCGATTAGTAAGATGTATCAGTAAATTTTCCATTTCACATGGTATATTTTTTCTGGGCTATGCTTTTAGTTCGGTTCAATTTCCGTTCTTAATAGAATATCCGGTTCATTATGCCTTGGAAGTCTTCACCGTACACTTGGGTTTGTAGTATTTTTTTATCCTTGGTGTATTACTCCCTGAATTTGACACATTGCTATATGCTACAGCGAACACTATTCCCGCAATGAGTACTGGGTTTTCTCTTCTTCTTCGTTTCGCTATGGGTGGAACTACGAAGGTTCAATTTGCACAGGATTGCACTTTCAGGACAGCATATATTTTATAACGTTACACATCGTAGAAGCACTTCCCAACCACTTCCGAAAGGTGATGGCATTTGGTTTTATCTGGAAGATTTGTTCTCAAGTTGAATGAAAATTGCATACACCTACCTCTCTTGCCATTACGACATGCCTCAAAAGAACAATTTCGGGGGCGCTTGCCTGAGCCCCCTTGCTGCATTAATAAAGTTCAGTAAATACGACATCTACCGTACCATTTATCGAGGCACAGTTGATTTCCTTGCTATTACTGCAGCAGCTTCTCTCTGTTCAAATGATAATCACAACTTTGTACCACTGAAAACACCCTCCATGTCGTCGGTCAGTCAGGATGGCTTTTTCTTTTCTTCACGAACTCCTACGTATCACTTCATCCGACGTAGCTGCCATCTCCTATGTGTTCTCTCTCGTTCCGAAAGACGATCGATTAAATCCGTTTCGAATATCCGATTTCCTCAACCTACTGTACTGCTTCTGGTAGTGCTTTCGATGCTCCCAACTTTCAATTTCTCTCCCGATGGATACTTCTCGTTTTCCGACGCAATCGCAATAGTCACCAATTTAAACTTTTTTTTGCTCTTAAAGTTTCCCTTTGAAAATTCTTGAGTAACCTGCCCGTCAGAAAATCGAGTCAATTTTTTCTAATTTGATCAGGGAAACTTTGATTTACCAACTAGCACAACCAAATCTGGGCCGCGTACGCACGCAATTGCAACACTTTTCGGGACCCTGGGCACTATAAATCAGCCAACAGAATGAAGCAAATCGCTCTCCACTGATCGATTACAGGTCTTTGATAAACAGGAGCAAAGGTAGGGCAAATGGTTTCGAAAATGAGAAAATTTTATCTGAAAGTTCCCCTATGAGTACATGATTTTCGAAAACGCAAAAATTGCCTACGCAGCAGATGGATAACAGTATTTTAAATCTGGACACTTTATTCTGCATGAACCTTAAACGTTTTATTTTGTTTAATCATTCCGTTATAATACTGTCTTGACGATTATCTATCGTCTGTTACTAATGCATGGTCTTCTCATATTCTTTATGTACGTGATTGCTTGTATCTTAGGATTAGTTTGACGAAGAAAAAAAATTTTTTGCTTGATATTGAAGGGTTTTTAATGAAACTTCATTATAGAACATTGAAATATCATTGAAATATAATGAAATTTATCCTCAGTTTACATTTTATTCCACATTTTCATCATATTTTTCCCATTTGTAGCAACTCAAGTTACAATTCACTTGCCATTTGGCATCTTTTCAGATTCATTATGATTTTATAATGGCTAAAAGAATTATTTTAGATTAAATTCTGCATTTCATAGTGTAAACCATTTTTTTTATATCTTTTAGCTCTGGGCTGGTTCATCTCCGGTGTGTAAAACAGTTTTTTTTTCTGTTTTAAAAGTCCATTAGTCAAAACCTGGTTTGATTTAAAAATAAATGCAATGCAGCACTCTATCCCCCTATAAAACTGTTCTGTTTATCAATCATAAGCTCCTTTAGGGTTTGTTTCTTAATTTCATGATATAAAATCCTATAAATGTGTTTTATCCTTATACAAGTGTTTTGTATTATGTCTGAAGGGGGTGGGTGGTTAGACTAGTTGTTACTCATAGTTTAATCTACATGTACTGACATTCTAAGCTTATTCGAGTTTGCTGAACCAGTTCTATGCGCATGAAAGAGTGAAGGATTATTATTTAACCTTACATTTCAACCAATATCCCCATATACATTTTAAATCAAAAGTGATCATTCCGTATCGAGCGCTGAGCCAGTTAACAGCGTCCTGGTCTCTTCATACGACACTCGTTTTTTACCGCGTTTCCATCGCTATCGTTGTTGAAAAAAAGTGTTCAGGTGAATCGCGCACGGTTTTCGGAAGCAGCTATCGTAAGCTGAGTCTTACGTATAGACTGTTCACCTTTACCCCAGTGATCGATCATCATCAAATCATCACCATCATCATCGAATCATCTCCGTCAATAGCCGCAGCGTAGCAGCAGCAAACGGAATACCTAGCTGCACCGGCTGATAGGTTGTTTACACAACCGGCATAAGTATAGTACAATACATTTTGCAAGTCCATTGCCTCCCTATTGTAGCCTCGTGGCGCGTGGTTCTGTCTCTCACCCCTGGTAAGGGAGTATGATTCATAGTGAGACAACTTGTTGCAATTAGATAAAAGTTTTTTTTTCGATTTTTTTTCGCTTTAATTTGCTTGTACGCCGTGCAAAAAATTTAATTACTAGTAATTAAAATTAATAAATTGGAGAAGGTTTTTATTTTTTTTTTCCTTCTTAAGCGGTTGCGCACCGCTTTTGCGCAACACTTATGGCATCTTCCGATGCCAACGTTGTGCGAACCAGGTATTACCAACCACTTTCGAAAGGACCATGGGTTGTCTTTTTTCGGCCTAAAAATAAACCCTTGAAAACTCTTGATATTTCGAGAGACTTGCTGCGTAAGTATCCGGGAATCTTGGTACATAAGGAGAGATTCAACAAACTGCGTGTAGAAGCACCGAATTATGATGTAGCAAATAAAATTGCTGATCACGAGTTGTTTAGTGTTGAGTACAACATCTACATCCCTTCTCGAGATGTGGAGATAGAAGGCGTGGTCTCCGACGCGAGTCTGTCTGTCGAGGACTTGAAACGTGCCTCGGGTTGTTTTAAAAACAGAAAAGTCACAAGCGAGCTTGTAACGATACTGGATGTTAGGCAACTGCATTCAGTGTCTTTACAAGATGGCAAGAAAGTCTATCAGCATTCAGACTCGTTTCGGGTGACTTTCGCTGGTTCTGTTCTCCCAAACTTTGTCAAAGTTGATGGTGCTTTTTTTCCGGTGCGGTTGTTTGTACAGAGGGTTTATAACTGTACCAACTGCAAAAGGCTAGGACACTCGGCCAGCCATTGCGGCAATAAAACTCGTTGTGGCAAATGTGGTGAAAACCACAAAGAGGATTCTTGCCACAAAGAATCAGTAAAATGCGCGTACTGTGGCGAGCAGCTGAAACAATTAATCAAAGCAAAAAAACGCGGTTATTGGCGCAATTTCGTCGAGGGACTCTCACGAGAAACCTCAATGACCACCTTGTGGAGGGTGGCTCGCAACATGCGTAACCGCTCATCTTCTAATGAGAGTGAAGAATACTCCAACCGATGGATATTCGAGTTCGCTAAAAAGGTCTGTCCGGACTCAGTTCCAGCACAACACATTCTCCGAGAAGCGTCTCCGAGCGGCAGCTCTCTGGATAGACCATTCAAAATGCTGGAATTCTCTATGGCTCTTCTTTCATCGAACAACTCCTCACCGGGAAGCGATATGATTAAATTCAATCTTCTGAAAAATCTCCCAGATATCGCTAAAAGACGCTTGCTAGACTTATTCAATTCCTTACTAGAAAACAACATTATACCGCCTGAATGGAGACAGGTCAAAGTAATAGCCATTCGAAAACCTGGCAAACCAGCGTCTGACCATAACTCATACCGCCCGATTGCGATGCTTTCGTGCATTAGGAAATTGTTGGAGAAAATGATCCTTCGGAGACTCGATCAGTGGGTCGAAACAAATAACTTGCTATCAAATACACAGTTTGGGTTCCGCAAGAGCAAAGGAACAAACGATTGTCTAGCGCTGCTTTCCACAGATATTCAACTGGCCTTTGCGCACAAGGAGCAATTGGCTTCAGTATTCTTGGACATTAAGGGGGCTTTTGATTCAGTTTCCATTGAAATTCTGTCAGACAATCTGCACAGATGTGGACTTTCCGGAATTTTAAATAATTTCTTGTACAATTTGTTGTCAGAAAAGCAAATGAACTTTTCCCTTGGACAACTGACAACTTCCAGAATTAGCTACATGGGCCTGCCCCAAGGCTCATGTCTCAGCCCTCTTCTTTATAACTTTTATGTCAAAGATATCGACAACTGTTTGGCAGAACAATGCACGCTAAGGCAACTTGCAGATGACGGTGTGGTTTCCATAAGAGGTCCACATGCCGTGGACTTGCAAGGACCATTGCAAAGTTCCTTAGATAACTTATCTTCTTGGGCTAGGAATCTAGGGATCGAATTCTCGCCGCAGAAAACTGAACTGGTAGTGTTTACTCGAAAGCGGTACCCAGCCCAAATGCATCTTAATCTTTTGGGCAGAAACATTACTCAATCATTGTTTTTCAAGTACCTTGGGGTCTGGTTTGATTCAAAGTGCACTTGGAATACCCATATTACGTATTTGAAGCAAAAATGTCAGCAGAGGATCAACTTTCTCCGTTCAATTTGCGGCACATGGTGGGGTTCTCATCCGGGAGACCTCATAACGCTTTATAAAACAACTATTCTCTCTGTTCTAGAGTACGGCTCTTTCTGCTTTCTCTCGGCAAGAAAATGTCACCTAATAAAATTGAAACGAATTCAATATCGTTGTCTGCGTATTGCTCTTGGCTGTATGCACTCAACGCATAACATGAGTCTCGAGGTTCTGGCAGGAGTAACACCCCTCCAGAACCGTTTCTGGGAGCTCTCTCTCAGAATACTAATCAAATGCGGAGTGACGAACACACTTATAATTGCAAATTTTGAAGAAATTCTTGGGTTGAATTCACAATCTCGATTTATGAGAATCTACCACCACTACATATCGTCGGATATGTGTCTTCCTTGTTATACTCCAGACCGTGCTCACTTCACCAATCGCAGTTCCTCAATTGAATATGATCTGTCCATGAAACAAGTGATTAACGGGATTCCAGATCAACTTCGAACTATTATTATCCCGCGTATTTTTACTGAAAAGTACCAACACGTCAATTGCGTAAACAGATATTTTACAGACGGGTCTCGTCTCAGTGGATCCACTGGCTTCGGTGTCTTCAATGAAAACTCTAGCGCCTTCCGCAAACTCCAGGAACCTTGTTCCGTTTTTGTTGCTGAGCTGGCAGCAATCAACTTCGCATTGGGGATGATTTCCAATATGCCCACAGACCATTACTTCATCTTCTCGGATAGTCTCAGTTCGATTGAGGCTATTCGGTCGATGAAACCAAGTAGGCACTCATCTTATTTCCTTTCAAAGGTAAGGGAGCAGATGAGTGTACTGGTCGAAAGATCATATATGATTACCTTTGTATGGGTCCCCTCACATTGCTCAATCCCAGGCAATGAGAAGGCGGACTCTCTCGCAAAGGTGGGCGCGCAGGAAGGCGAATTTTATGACAGGCAAATTTCACACGATGAATTTTACCATTTAGTGCGTCAGAGTACCCTTTCGAGTTGGCAAACCGATTGGGACAATGGAAATCTTGGACGGTGGTTACATTCAATTATTCCTAATGTTTCTTCGAGAGCGTGGTTTAAAGGCTTGGACTTAAGTAGTGACTTCATTCGCGTGATGAGTAGACTTATGTCCAACCACTACTCGCTAGATGCTCATCTCAATAGAATAAACCTCGTAGACAGCAACATCTGTCGGTGTGGAAACGGTTACGATGACATCGATCACGCAGTTTGGCAATGTACGGATAATGACGCCGCCAGAGAGCGACTTTTGAATACCCTTGAGGCCCAAGGAAGACAACCCTATGTTCCTATCAGAGACGTGTTGGGAACTCGCGATATCTGCTATATGCAGTCGGTTTATGTGTTTCTTCAAATGTCTAGTATAAGAATTTAATTCCTTTGTCTTTTGTCTCTCTTTAATAGTTTTTGTTTGTCTTGTCCCCCCGTTTCGATGAGTCTCATCGTCGCCCACTGGTCACCATAGCCGGTCGAACTCCAGACGAAACTAGAACCGCACTACCATTCATACTGGCGACAACGCTCTGATGAGACAACGAAACCTTACCCCCAAACTCCTCCCCTGATCCTATCCTTCGACAATGTACCTCTCTAACCTCGAGTAAGCCGCGAGTATTCGGCCCAACTCCTACTAGACATAGAATTAAGTGAATTTTGTTACAAACAAAGAACAATGAACTATCGGCTCCGTAAAGCTAACGCGATTGAGCCTCCCAAATAAACGAACTAGTTAAAAAAAAAATCAAAAGTGCAAGCTTGTGTTACATCCGCAGGAGCTGAAATTTTCAGAGAGTGGCTTTCTCACGTAATGGCACAAATGTAGGGGTTGACCCGTTGAAAAAAAAAAAGAAAAAAATCCCCCATATAAATGTGTCTCGTGGGTGGTTCACTACTCACTAATTTGTAAAATAATTGAACTAAAAATATGGTCAGCACAAACTAAGAAAAATTTAATCAAGCGGAACTTTCAAGCCAAAAATCAAGGAAATTTACAAAGAATTATTCGTACAAGGAAATGCCGAAGAATAGACCAAGTAAGAGCACAAATTCAAGCGATGCAGGGATGGGAACCAGCACCTTCAGATAAACCGGTGCCAACAACGATAGAGTAGCTAACGGAGAAGAGCTAAGTGAGAGTTGATCCTTGAAGCACTCAGGAAGCGTCAAACTTGAATCATAAACTATGGGTTTCTTTATTATGATGGAAACACATAAAACATTGTCGAAGACCTATTGCGTCACGTTCTGACTGGTAGCGGATACCTTGCATACGAAAATGACAAAAACAGACAATCTTCTATAGATAACGACATCGGAAACATCCCAAGTAACTGCTTCCAACGATAATGAAACAAAACTAGTTGATCCATACAATAATGGCGAGCCTTCATACAAAAGTTTAGCAACACCTCAAACATTGCTTTTATTTTGTTTACTGAATGAGTTCATTTAAACGTTTGGGTTCATTGGGTTTGAACCCACGATCCTCTGATCAGTAAACAAAATCGGTCGCCACTAGGCCACCGAGCTCCTCATATCACAAAACAATTACGATCAGGTTTCCGTTCAATTTGTTATTACTATGTTTCAGTCCCGGCGACGACAATATCTATTGCTCTTGAGAAGAATTTAATATGGATCTCAAATCAACACGTCTTTCCTAAAACTCAAATATTACTTGTTTTGCCCGTCCTTTTAACCGAATTTCATTATGCTCAATAGTGTAAGTTGCTTGGGTTCTAACCCACGATCTTCTGCTCAGTAAGCAAAAACGGTCGCTATTAAGTTACCGTGCCCCTTACATCACAACAAGCTACGACCGACAATCGTTCATTATCGGTTACAAGAAGCTATTGCAATAAAATGAAATCCCCGAAAATAGTTAACAATGTCTTCCAAACCTGATGAGGCTTACGTCACGTATATTTACGTATTACTTTTTTGAATCAATGATCTTTTACTCAATAAGTAAAAACTGTTGCTGTATAGCCACCAGAATTTCGTAAAAATTGATAGTTTTGTTCCTTATTGCAAAATATTAAGCAAATATTGCCAGCGAAAATATTGATGAACACATTGACAAATTACACAAATTAGAAAAGTTTGATTTCATGTTTCAATATTTCCCCTCATTTTCTCCTTCTGTTTGACTACAGCAGCAGATGGTGCCTGTTTCTTGGCAACTTTTGTCAAGGTGGTTGTGATTTGACTCGGAATATAGATATTACTGATTTTTATCTTACGCAGACTACGTCACGTATACGTATACGCAAAATGTTTTCATCAGGAAAAAAAAACTTCATAGACTACTCTGACGTTTGTGAATTGTACATGTATTAGTGCAGCGCTTTGAGTGAATTCAAAGGTTTTCTTGCACTAATACTTATAATTTAACCCGAGCTCTGCACTAATACTTGTGCATTTCACAAACGTCATAGAAGTCTATAGCTGAAAATTTTCCTGATGAAAACAAATCACTAACACAATCACACTTTAACAATGTCTATTTCATCGTTGGTCCCCGATTCATGAGTTGATGGATCGATAGGTAGGGTCCAGGTATGGGAGCTGCCTGTCGTTGGTAGCATTGGTGCTCAGCACGGAAAACAAGAGCGACGGAAAACAAACCAAAGGAAAAAAAAGATCAAAATATCAATTGAACGGAAAAATATAATTTTATAAAAAAAATTGGGATTTTGTATTGAAAAGCATTGATTGTATTTGTTTTTTATGATTTTCATGGTTTGTAGACATAAGGCGCAATATGTTTTTATATTTTTCCTTGAAAATTTTGGCTTTTACATATTATAGTTATCACAAAATCAGCGATGTGTTTTTTTTTCGTTATAATTTTTTGAAGCTATCAAGTTTTGGGTTGTGGCTTAATACTCCTATGCTACTAGTTAGACTACTCGAGAAGAGAATGTATTCGAAAACCTAATTTAATTAAACTAACCCGTAGCTAACACAACACACGATCGGTATGGTTCTACCCACAGTACTCGAGTCTTACTGTGTGTCTTTAATTATTTAAAAAAAATCAAATGGAGATGTTTCTTGTTGTTTATTTTATCAACAACAAGAAACATCTCCATTTGAATTTTGATATGAGATATTTCTCATTTTACTATCAATCTAAAATACGAGAAAATTTTCTATTTTGTTTAAATATTAGAAAAAGGACCACCATCGTTAAAACACTCAGAGAAAATATTTTCTTCTAAGCTAATATTCGAACAAATGAATTAGCTAAGTAATTTTATTTGATATTCCAAGTGAGGAATATGCCATTTTTATCAAACCAATTAAACCACCTTTACTGACTCACTACTGTTACTCAAGCACCACACATGTTCTACAACATTATAAGACTGGTTTTGGTTGTATAGCAGTTTACTCAACATAAATCTATGAATGTGTGTTACTTGGGTACGGATGATCCAGATCTTGCCAGGACCTATAGGATTAGTTTAACAATTTAAAACTTTTTACGGATGTTCCGGCTGTTCATTCTCATTCCCCGTAGGTAGTGAGGAATATATGTTTCATTACTGTTGTAATACATTTTTTCTACTTGCAATAAATTAGGATTTTTGCAATAAAAAAAAAACATTGTAATTCAAACTCACCGAAAAAAACATTAAATATAAAAGATCACCAATTTTTGTATCATGGAACAAAACCGGATCGTTCGGTTGTTTTGACAGTTCAGCAAAAATTTGGTAAACGTCGTTCACTAGCCATTTCGTTTACTGGACTGATTCAGCTGTTGAAAGTTAGGTAATAAATTACCATGTACGGTAAAAAATTCTGAGTGTTTAATCAGATTCAAACTCTTACTAAAATCCATTATTACAGCAGCAAAACCTCGACAAACACAAATCCTGAATTGAAGGATTAGTTTCATTTGATAAATCTGTGTTACTTGTGTTCCGGATCATCTGAATGAACTTTCTATTATCCCCATGGTCCATATGCATGTCACAACCGTTAATTAATTACTGTATTACTGTTACAAGTGTTTTTTCTTGGTAGAATATGTTCCTCTTCCGATTGAGGAAATGCAGCAAGTTGGGAATCTCATTTTTTACAACCATGTAAATTCCGCTTACCGAAATTTCTCCTAAACTACACGCTTCACATCACCGTATTTCCCTAGTACCAATGCTAGATCGCTGTCCGGGACTTCTGGTGGTAGATCGTAAACTCTCACGTACTGAACGGTGCCCGACATGCGTATCTCGACTGATTTCCCATCGGCATAATGGAACATTTGTTCACGGTTGTGCAATAAGCAGTGAAGTATCTATTCCTCTGATTCGTCTGGTCGCAATTTCGTCCATTAATAGTTTCACAGATTTCTACGAAGCTGACTCTAACAGTCAGTTTTATGTCCACCGACATAACAGGACGCTGATCACATCCTTTGGTCTTGTGCGGAGTATCGTGGAGCCATCACATTTTTATGATTCCCTTCGGGCTAGAGGTAGACAATCTAATGTTCCAGTTCAGGATATTTTGTTTAGACGCGATCTGGAGTTTATGAAACTCATAAATGTTTACTTTAAGAATATTAACCTTAGATTGTAAGTTTGATTAACCTTTTGTTTAGTTTGTATTTTGTACGTGTGGGTTTTTTTCAATGTTTGTTTTCAAGATGAATAGAAAAATAGACAGTAATAATGTATAACGGAAATGATAACTCGGCAACAAGACAAGGACAGAAGTGAACGAACTTGATGACAGACAATGAGCAAGCCCCACAACAATAGTTGCTATAGAATAACAGGCTATGGCGTGACCCGCACCGGAAAAAAAACACACTGGCAAAATCAGTTATTGTAATATCTAACTAACAGCAATGTTTTTTTAAGCTAATGATGGTAAAATCAATAAAAAATAAAAAATAAAAACCAAAAAACATCACATGGGTTTCAAAGAGATTCAAACCCCGATTGAATGCGTGACTGTCAGAACTGCTAACCATTCAGTAATATTTATCTGATGTAGATGAAAGAATAAAAGCCAGTCGAGGTGTATGCTGTTCAATGATTAGCGTTGACGGCACTGTCGAAAAATCGTCACTTCTAGCCAAAACAGATAGTTTCTTACAAGAATTTTCGGTGGAGTAAAAGTATAGTACAAAGTCCGCTGGTTTCATGAACAGACTGACTTTTGATTATGGGATTTTGCTTTAGGAGTAAAGAGTTACAGAGTTTCTGTCAACGCCAATGGCAATGAAAGAATACATTTCAAGAGCTTTCATAAAAGTTTTGTGGATCACGTTGGACAAACATGATTTTCTAAATCATGAGTATTCTTCGAGGTATGATTTAAAAACCCGCATGATTTGGCATGTTGCATTTTTGGCAATATTTTTTACTTTAGCTAAATATAGCTGATAAAGACAGATTACAACTCAGGATCTCGCGATGTAATACAGAAGATACATGAAGAACAACATTTATACTAGGGCTACATAGTGAATACATTCTGAACGAATTCGTCCACGATCTGGAAGGGCTTTATCATCTGAATAACTTCACCGAAGACAGAAACTTCCTATATGGCCATGCAGTCTTCACGAAAACATGTACCATGTTTAGCTTGTGTACAAAAATCAAAGCGAATGTTCAGTTTAAAACGCGGCAGACCGGGACTCGTACCATGAATCTAGTGATCATCAGGCCTGCGTCTTGACTCGTCTATTTTAAACCGCAATACAATTCACACTGTCAAAATCAAAGGTAGCGCAAACTGCACACTTAACATTAGAAAACAAACAAC